>NW_021319645.1:263709-382385 GCF_001605985.2 Dendrobium catenatum | reverse complement strand
ATGCATGTGCGCTTTTTGTTCATTATTTGCAACTTAAAAGGTGAAGACACGAAGAGATTGAAGGAGACCTTTTTCTCGCTAAGTACAAAACAAATTAATTAATAACGAAATTAGAGCTTCACTTAAATTACCTTTTTTGGGATTCAATTTTTATTTGGAATGATTTTTTTATTATTTTTTAAATAAAATTGTAATAAAAATTTAAAATTGTTTATTAAAAAATTATTTAAAAAAAAATAATAAAGTCAAAAGAAGAAAGATGTTAAAGCTTCAATCAATCTGTTAAAGAAGAAAAATATGAGTATTTCGTTTAATTGAAAATAATAAGAAGAAAGATGTATGGATTTCTTCCATAAATAAGCTTTTTATAGCCAAAAGTATGAATTTCTTATCTATTTAAATGAAATTGTTGGCGAATTTGATGGTCTGAAAGTACCATAAAAATAATATTCATAGCAAGTCAGCAGTGGTTGGAGAATATAATTAAATAATAAACTGTTGGAGGTAACATGAGGGTGGTTATAAAATATTCTTTAATAATAGTTTTTATTTTTTATTGTTCTCCTCTTCATTAAAAAAAACTCAATGAGTTTGATGTTTAGGATAAAATGCACATAGGGCCTGTTGGTTTGAAAAAGAAAAAGCAAAGTAATGGAAATGTAGTGCAAAGAGAACATAGTATATTAGAAAAGTTTTTTGCAATGTTTTGATGTTATTTTGACTGAGTGTTGATGTGTCACCAAAAATTGACCAGCATCTTCCGACTATAATCCATTCTAATTCCAACGTTGTAATAGTCTATGTATAATGTATATTTACTATATTATGTGAATACCTTTGCCCGAGGAAGGACATCATTTGTAATCAATAACAAACATTCATACAATCAATTAAACTGGGTGTGTCATCATGATTTTTCCGCTTTTTAGAGTTTTCCATAAAAAATTTTGGTACCTCTTATGATTTTTTCACTCATCTATCTTATTCGTGTGTGTGCGTTAGATTTTCATATAAAGGTAGGACGTTAAACTATCTATCTTTCTAATTTCATAAATGTACTGGCACATAACATATGTAAATTAAATTCATATATTTTTTATTTGATTTGAAGTAAAATGAATGCAACGTTTTAGAATTGTCTAACACCCAATGTTATATAATTAGTAGCACCAAAATAAACTATCCATGCACTATTCAAAATAGATGTAGAAGTGATGAAAACCTTAACTTCAATGTTTTTAGTGGTGACCAATGTAGATGTCAAGGTCATAGGAGTGGAATCAATTTCTTTTGTTTGAGGAACAATAACATTAAATGAACACATGAATTTTCTATATTATGTTGGGTCCCACCAATCAAAATATCTAACAAATTTGAAGCAATAATTTTATGAGTGGTATTTTTTATTACAATGAGTGTATTTCTATCAAAATATTTGAAATTCTTCGAATTGTTGGTTTAGTTTTGATCATGGGATGTCTAATTGGGCTTATGAAGAGAAATCATATAAGTGGCTCATGACAAAATTTCATTAAAGTTGACCAAAGTTTTGAATCTTCAAAGCCTGGCAGAGATGTTGGTCCTCCTTTTGCTTCAAACCCAATGGAGATGTTGGTCCTCCTTTTGCTTCAAAGCCTGGCAGAGATGCCAATCCCTCCTTTTACTTTTATGCCTCACAGAGATTTTGATCCCCCTTTTATCTTCCATGCTCGGTGGAGATGTCAAAACCTTGGCCCCCTCAGCTAGCAAGTCTTTTGCACCAAAGACATTCATTCCTAGAGCTCTCCTCCAAGAGCTCCATGAATCACAACCGAAATACCCATAGTGCAGGATAGCCGGAGCAACAGTTTGACCCCTCTTACACCCCTTAACTCCATAAGGCACTCTTACACTCTCAACCTCACCATCTCTCTCTCCTTGCGAATGTAGACTCTCTCCAAGCTCTCCCTCAGAAAGAAGATGACTTTGCTTACCCACAGACTCTTGTTATAGGATATAACAAGAGTTGATAAAGAAGGATCTCAAAAACCAAAATTTTCAATTTTAAGTTTTATGATCATATAATATGATTAGTTTAATTCCATCGAAGATTGTTCTGTATGATTATAAATCATCTAGTAAGATTAGTTTAGATCGAGTTTCAGATCTAACATAACGAACCAAAGATCATCTAGAGAGCTCTTAGGTGGATCAGACATTCCGATGTTTTATATTGAACAATACGATTTACTAGGGCTACAAACAAACCAAACCGAGCCGAGTATGTGAGTGTTCATGTTTAAGTTTGTTTATTATTAGCTGGTTCAAGTTTGGTCTGTGTTTGATTTGAGCCTTATTGTTTGTGTTGATGTTTGGTTCATTTAAATTAATGGGGTTCATGTTCGATTCATGTTCGGTTCATATTCAATTTGTTTAGTACTTATCGAGCTTTAAACAAACAACCTTTAACGAGCTATGGTCGTGAACATATTTAGCAAATTTTTTATACTAATGAGTATTCTTGAGCTATCAAATAAGCAAGACTATGAATAAATACATAACTAGTATTTTCAAACTACCAAATGAACTCATTCACGAACAAATGATACATGATTCATCTTATATTTGTTCATAAACATCTTAAACAAATAATCTGGTAGACATTGAAAAATGTGAAATGTCTCTTGTTCATAAATAAATTCATTCTATTGAACGTATAAAATAAAATGAAATTAAATTTATAATAAAAGCAGTTGTCTATTTAAAATGAAAATATGATTAATCTCTATGAATATAATCATCAAGCTTATTCACGAGTTCTAAATCGAACATGGATTTTTAAACACAAATCAAGCTTTTATCGAGCTTAATGTCGAGCGTGTTCACAAGCTTCAAATGATGTTATTCATGAACATAAATGAACCAAACACATTAGTGCTCAAGCTTGTTTATTTAAGGATCGAGAATTAAAAATATTGTTCAAGTTTGTTTATTTAGTTATTTAAATGATAAAAAACAAGCTTTAATCGAACCGAGCAACGAGTAGCTCATCGAATGTTTGGTTCACTTGCAGTCCTATAATTTATAGTTAAATCATATATAATTTGATTTCTTAATCTATAGATTAAATTATATGACTTAATTAATGTTGTTATAGTATGAACTAGTTTGTACTATACAATCAATTTAATTTTTTAAAATTCAAATTTGCTTAATTTATAAAATATCAATTTGATGGTAGGGTTTTATCAAAATAGCTAATTGCACAATATAATCTAGGTCATACAAAATGGTTGGATATATTCTAATTTTAATTAATCTATCTTAATTAAGTATTTTAATTAATTTCTATTTGAACATATCATATAGGTAGGATCTTGATCCTACAATATATAATTAATGTAAAAATTAAAATATTTAACTTTAATCCCCCTTCTGTGTGTATGCCTAGTCAGTAAGCCACCATACACATAATAGAGAAATAAATTCAAGAAAAAATTGAAAAATATGGACTCTGTAACATACATAATGGTTTTTATACTAATAATACACTATCATAAGCTGATTCTTCTGTCTTTGCTTGGTGTATGTTGTACTTGAAATGATTAGTAGCACACAAAATAAATATCCAATATATAATAAAGGACTAAGCAAATCAACATCCCAATAATATTTTTAATCAATAAAATAGAAGGTTAGGCTCACAGATTGCAATAGCCATATGGTACACAAGATCAATTTAGGTTGACTTGGTTAACCAAGGTCAACCTAGCTCATTGATGGAGTCCCTTGGGTTTAGGAAGGTTTTTTTTTTTGGGACATTTAGGCCATTTAAGGCAACACACACACTCAACGCATACACATAGACTCGAACCCTGAACCTCTTAGTTGGAAGCCAAAGCTCTCAACCAATAGGCCAAGCAGAGTTGTGTGGTTTAGGAAGGTTCATTTAGATGTTTGAAAGTGATTGGGAGGCATGGCAAGGTATAGGGAGAGTTTACTACATAAAATGACCATTTAGGATAAGTTTGTTAAACATGGTGATTTTGTTCAACCATGGCTCACCATGGGTTCCAATGGGTTCAAATTTATTTGAATAGTCATTTGCAAGGTTTAGAATACAATGCCATTTTTTGGAATGAAAGAGATGTAAGATTTGACAATTAGGTCAAATGGGAATAGGTTTTGGAAAGACTATCTACAATATTCTCAGAGATATTTCTTACGTCATGAGAATAAGATAACATTTATTTTATTATTGAGTTACAAGTTCTCTATAAATGAAAGCCCCATCAATTAATTATCCCAAGAGAGGTTTATTCCGTGGAACACTCTTAATTAAAGTAGTGGCAAATATTTTTTAGGATTTTAAAGTTTAAGGCAAGGATAAAAAGCTTTGAAAATTTTAAAAATGGATTAGCTCAAGGTTGAGTACGTAATTCTTTTTGGAATAGAAGGAGAAAGAGTAGAGAGCAATAAGATTCTAAGATTGCTCAGAAGTGCTTCATCCTATCATATGATTGGGATTTAATATTTTTTAATGATATTTATTTTTATTTAAGCTGGTATTTTATTAGAAAGTTTAGACTTGGAGGGACATTTGCGTGGAACATCAATGCTCTGGTTGTGTCAAGGAGATGCCGATGCTTGCATTCAGCAATCCCATTTTGTTGGGGTGTGTAAGGATTATGAATAATGCCACATTTGAGAAGAGTATTTCGAAATTGATGATTTACATATTCAGCTCCGCCATCTGATCAGAGAATTTTGATTAGGGTTTGAAATTGTAAGTTGACCAATGATTTAAAATATAGGAATTTTGAAAAAGTTCCTGATTAATTATTTAATGGGTAAACCCAAAAATAATGAGAGTAATCATCCACAAACAATAAGTAATAATGATATGATTGCTTTGATATTATATGGGACAAACCCATACATCAGTATGAATAAGTTCTAAAAATTTTGAAGTAGTTGTGGACGATATAAAAAAAGGAAGTCTAGTACATTTAGCTCTAGAACATGAAGACCAATGAAACTTAGATTGAGTTGATTGCTGAAGCAAATTATTGAGGTAGAAGTTGTTGGATAGCTGCAGATGAGTGTTCGAGTCGAGAGTGTTAGAGAGTTGAGGTGGAAGTAATGATGGATAAGGCAATAGCAGGTGGAAACTGAGCTTTGAGGTGATTAATAGGGTAGAGACCTTGATGTCTGGGAGCTTGGAGGAGGGTCTGATGAGTCCAAGAATCCTTGTTTATATATCCAGTTGAGGCAAACAAGACATAACCAGAATTATCATAAGTCAATTTATGTATAGATAGAAAGTTACGAGAGAGGTTTGGAACATGGACAATTTTGGAAAGATAGAGCTTACGAGAAGGGGTGTGTATAAGACCTTGACCAGTGTTTGCAATTGTGATTTTTTG
This sequence comes from Dendrobium catenatum, assembly GCF_001605985.2. NCBI lineage: Eukaryota > Viridiplantae > Streptophyta > Magnoliopsida > Asparagales > Orchidaceae > Dendrobium > Dendrobium catenatum. The sequence goes on along the minus strand of NW_021319645.1, from coordinate 376,980 downwards.
TCCATTTCCAACTTGAACTTGAGTTGGCACAATATAGGGTTGAGCTCGGTGAAGCTATGAAACATCTAAGGTGAGATGATCGGTTGCTCCGGAATCTAAAAACCAATCCGCAGTAGATGATTGATCAGTTGTAACATAATCTTACTAGGGCGACTTGTATGAGGGATCAAGACAATACAAGCATTAAATGGTTGTGTGTCCAAATTTGCCACAAATTTGACACTCAATATAATGAAGAGCATCCACCACGAGATTGTCTGTGTCTGGAGGAACTAGAGTGTCCACGTCTAGTCTGAGGTGTGGAGACATGTGAGAAACATCCGTGAGCTTTACTATGGGTAGCCGTTGGTACAAAGGAAGGATCAAAAGCAGGAGAAGATTGAGTGTCCTTAGTCGCATCCATCACGAAGTTGAGCTCTTCGCTGTAAAGAAGAGCATATAAATTGTCGATGCTAGTAGGTTGAAGTTGTGTCAAAATAACTATTTTAAAGGACTGGTAAAATGAGGGTGGTCCATTCAGCATATACAAAATGATATCCTCAGGATCAATGGAGGAACCAACAGCCGTAATTGCATCAACCATCTATTTGATGTCAGATAAGTATTGAACCATGGTCCAATCTTTGAGTTGAAATTGGTGGAGTTTGTTTTTAAGCTGAACGAAACATGAGCAGTTTGTTGATTGAAGTCAACGATCAATGGTGAGCCAAATCTCATGGCAAGATTCTAGGTTAAGTACGTAAGGAAGGAGAGCAGGCGATATTGTAGAGTATATTGCAACGACCAAATTTTGATTGATGAACATCCATGACTGATAGATAGGATTGACAGTGATGGTGTCGTGCGGTTGGAGAAGTTGTTTGGTGCGTTTGGCAATTGCGCCTGTGAGATATCCATCAAATCCATTCACCGTAAAAGAGCTTGAACAACTACTCCATCCAAACTGGGTGATTGTTGGATGATAATTGCACAATAACCAAGGTCTTCATAGTGGAAATGAAGAACTTGAGTTGGTGAGGGATAGAGACTCTAGTGGAGATGAGTCCATGAAGAGAGGACAAATCAGTGTATGTGTAAGCCAAAGAGAAGACGCGATGAAGAACCTAAAGCTATGATACCATGTTGAATTTCAACCTGTGATAGAAACAAAGAGTAATGGAGAAGATAAAAACAGTAATAGTGTCAAAGGATTAATCTGTCAAATACTATTCATTCATCTTCCTCCTTTCATACATTGCTACTGTAACCATCATTTATAGAGAATACATCATCATGCTATGTTTACAGAGTTAGTTATAAACTATGGATCAGGATTAAGATGCCAGGCATCAGACATTTGAGAAGAGCAGCCGCTGCTAGTGCACGCTGTTAGTCTAATCTTTGTCATTTTGTATTAATCCTATGTTTAGGTGTTTGTTTATTTTAATGTAATTTGTATTAGAGTGAATCTCATTCAATTTTATAACTGTGCAGCAATTATTATTCTTAGAGTTTATTTATAGTGGATTGCTTTGTACCGAAAACAACCCACTCTCTCCATTTTCAGTTTTTGTTACAGTTTTTCTCTTTTGGTTAATAGAAGAGAAAGTTTCCTTGTGAAGAAGATAAGAAAAAATCTATAAAGTATTTTTTCTCTGTTTTTTTGTTCTTTGATACAGGTGAAAATCAAGTTTTTGATCCTTCTGAACATTTGGTATCATAGCCAAATGCCGAAGCAAATACCGTCACCAATGAAGAACAAAGAGAAGTCCATACTCGACGACGTCGTCGGAGATACAACGACGTCGATATCGACGACGACCCGAGATAACTCAATGTCCATGAAACTCCCATTACCGACGAAGATGAATTATGCAGTGTGGGCCATGAAGATGGAGATTCTAATGGAAGCGCAAGGATTGTGGGAGGTCGTCGAGGAAGGGACTGAAGATCGGAGGAAGGACAAATCGACTTTTGCGATGATTTGTCAAGCAATTAGCGATGAAACTCTTCTTCAACTTAATGTGAAGGGAACGGCTAAGGAGGCATGGCATGCCCTCCGCACTATTAACATGGGTGCAGATCGTGTTAAGAAAGCGAAGATCCAAAGTCTTAAGAGGGAGTTTGAAGCCCTCCGGATGAGAGATGGAGATGCCGTCGATGAATTTGCTGGAAAGCTTTCAAGAATTGTGAATCAGAGACGTTCTCTTGGAGAGAAAATTGAGGAGTCAAAAGTGGTAGAGAAGCTTCTACGGGCCGTACCTGGGAAATTCCTTCAAATTACTTCAACTATTGAGCAATTTGGAGACTTGGAGATCATGACACTTGAAGAAGTGATTGGATCATTACGGGTCATGAAGAACGCTTGAAGGACATCGAAGCACATGGTGACGAACAAGTACTTCTAATAAAAAGTGAGTGGAAGTCCAAAGATGAGAGTGGAAGTCACTCATGGTGAGGACGAGATCGTGGTCGCGGCCGTGGGATTGGTCGTGGACGCAGTCGTGGAAGAAATGAAGGGCGTGGAGAAGCAACGTCGTGGTGATGAAAATCAACAAAAAAGAAAATTTGACATATCCATGGTGAGATGTTACAATTGTCAAAAGTATGGGCACTTTGCTGTTGATTGTAGGTCCAAGAAGAAGGAGGATAAAGCTTTGGTTGTTGAAGTTCAAGCTGATGAGGATCCCACTCTATTGTTGGCAGAAACTGAAGTGAAAGAGAATATGTTATTGCATAAAGAGCAAGTTTTACTGAAGGCCAAAGTTGAAGAGAAGGTTGCTATCGAGGATATGTGGTATCTAGACTCTAGGGCTAGTAACCACATGACAGGTGACAAGGAGAAATTTATTGATCTTAATGAAGGAGTGTATGGGAAGGTGAAACTTGGTGATGGGTCTTTGGTTAAGATCCAAGGAAAGGGGACCGTGCTGTTGCAGTGCAAAACAGGAGAACACAAAAGGCTAAGTGATGTTTATTACATTCATATGTTTTGTAATAACATTATTAGTCTTGGACAACTAACAGAATAAGGGTGCAAGGCTATTATGCAAGGTGAGCCACTATTTTTATTTGATAAACAAGGGAGCAAATTGGCAGAAGTTCAGAAGAATAGCAACATGCTATATTTACTCAACATGAAGATTGGAAGGCCTATTTGTTTGAGTGCTAGTTTAAAGTTTGAAACATGGTTGTGGCATGCAAGATTTGGCCACATCAACTTTCAGACTTTGAAGGAGATGCAGAGAGGAAAGCTAGTCCATGGCATTCCTGAAATTGATAACCCTATGCAGATTTGTGATGGTTGTACAGTCGGCAAGCAACATAGACTTCCAATTCCAAGAGAAACCAAGTTCAGAGCTGAGAAGCCTTTATAGTTATTGCATGGAGACATATGTGGCCCAATCAGCCCCGCTACTCCTAGTGGTTTCAGGTATTTTTTATTATTAGTAGATGATTTTAGTAGATACATATTGGTGTATTTATTAAAATCAAAGAGTGAAACATATTCTGTTTTTTCAAAATTCAAAATTATGGTGGAGAATGAATCTGAGATGAAGATTAAAGCTTTGAGGGCTGATAGAGGATGAGAGTTTCAGTCTTTTGAATTTAAAAAGCTTTGTGAAGAAAATGACATAAAGAGGTTTCTTACTGCACCCTACACACCATAGCAAAATGGTGTTGTAAAGAGGAGAAACCAAACTATTATGTCTATGTCTAGATGCTTACTCAAGAGTAAGAGTGTACCTTGCATATTTTGGGGTGAAGATGTGAAGACCTCAGTCCATATCTTGAATAGAACATCAACTCATAGTGTTCAAGGTATGACTCCCTATGAAGTATGGATGAAGTGCAACCCAAATGTGCAGTATTTCAGGACTTTTGGTTGTATAGCTTATGTGAAAGCAGCAGGACCACACATGAAGAAGCTTGAAGATAGAAGTCATCCTATGGTGTTGTTTGGATATGAGCCTGGCACTAAGGCTTATAGAGTTTATGATCCAAATGAGAAGAAGATTCATATCAGCAGGGATATAATTTTTGATGAAGAAAAATAGTGGAAATGGGATGAGAAAGGCACTACAGCAGATGACAGAAAATAAGACAGTTATGTGACTTTCAGGCTAGAAGGAGAAGCACACTCATCTTTACCAATTGAAGAGCAAGAAGAAACAACTCCTTGTATATCTACTAGTAGTCTTTCAAGGTATGTGACCTCTGAACCTCATGTTACTAGAGAAATATCACCAAATTTAGATAGTAGTTCATTAGAATCCCATAGATATAGACGGTTGCAAGATATGATGAAACTACTGAGTTAGAAGAGGAGGTTGGTGTATGTTTGATAGCTGTAGAAGAACCAATGTGTTATAGTGATGCAATTAAAGAAGATGTGTGGAAGAAGGCAATGGATGAGGAAGTTGCTGCTATTCAAAAGAATCAAACATGGGAATTGTCTAATCTACCTGCTGGATGTAAGGCAATAGGGCTCAAATGGGTGTACAAAATTAAGAAGAATACACAAGGTGAGATTGTGAGGCATAAAACTAGACTTGTTGTAAAGGGGTATGCTTAGAGATCTGGTGTGGATTTTGAAGAAGTTTTTGCTCCAGTTGCCAGAATGGAGACCATTAGAGTTTTGATTGCCTTAACAGCTCAAGAGGATTGAAAGATACATCATTTGGATGTGAAATCGGCATTTTTGAATGGTGAATTAGAGAAGGAGGTGTATGTCAAACAGCCTGAAGGTTTTGTGAAAGAGGGCATGAAAGCAAAGTCTTGAGATTGAAAAAGGCTTTGTATGGTTTGAGACAGACACCAAGGGCTTGGAACACAAAATTAGATGAGTGTTTAATATCCCTTGGTTTTAGAAGAAATTCTCAGGAGCATGCCATTTACATGAAGCATACTGGAGAATCAAGTCTACTTGTGGGAGTCTATGTTGATAACTTGATTGTGACAGGTTCTGATGTTTAGTGCATTGAATAATTCAAGGCTCAAATGAAGGTAAACTTTGATATGAGTGATCTTGGCTTGTTGAGTTTTTATTTGGGCATTGAAGTGATACAGACTGATGATGAGATAAGATTATGTCAGAAATCTTATGCATTAAAGATCCTTGAAGATATGGGGATGATAGATTGCAATCCAGAGCAAACGCCTATGGAAGCTAGAATCAAGCTTACCAAATCAGATACACATTCTTTGGTAGACTCAACTCAATATAGGAGTATTGTTGGTAGCTTGAGATACTTGACTCATACACGTCCAGATATTATGTATTATGTTGGAATTGTGAGTAGATTCATGGAGACTCCTAATTCTGAGCACCTTGCTGCTGTGAAGAGAATTTTGAGTTATGTGAAAGGGACAACAGAATATGGTTTGGTATATCCAAAGAGGAAAGCAGATGGAGGATTAATTGGTTTTAGTGATAGTGATCACGCAGGAGATATAGATGACAGGAAGAGCACTACTGAGATGGTCTACTTTTGGGGTCCACATGTGATTAGTTGGGCTTCACATAAACAAAAGATAGTGGCTTTATCATCTTGTGAAGCAGAATATGTAGCTATCACTTCTACAGCTTGCCAAGGAATATGGCTTACTCACTTACTAAGTGAATTGAAAGGGGAAGCAGAGAAGACTGTGATGGTTGATAACAAATCTGCGATTGCTATGAGCAAGAATCCGGTGTACCATGGAAGGTCTAAGCATATTGATACTCGCTATCATTTCATCAGAAGTTGTATTGAGAAGAAACAGATTGAAGTAGAGTATATCAGAACAGAAGAGCAGTTGGCTGATATATTCACCAAGTCTTTGGGAAGAGTGAAGTTTTAGAGATGTTCAAAAATATCGGTCTAAAAAGCTGCAAGCTTGAATGACAAGATTAGGGGAGGCAATGTTAGTCTAATCTTTGTCAGTTTGTGTTAATCCTATGTTTAGGTGTTTGTTTATTTTAATGTAATTTGTATTGTAGTGAATCTCATTCAGTTTTATAACTGTGCAGCAGTTATTATTCTTAGAGTTTATTTATAGTGGATTGTTTTGTACCGAAAACAACCCACTCTCTCCATTTTCAGTTTTTGTTATAGTTTTTCTCTTTTGGTTAATAGAAGATAAGGTTTCTTTGTGAAGAAGATAAGAAAAAATCTGTCCAATATTTTTTCTCTATTTTTTTGTTCTTTGATACAGGTGAAAATCAAGTTTTTGATCCTTCCAAACACATCCTGATTTATCTCTAAATAGGATCAAATAATAATTTAATTAGAATTCGAGCGATTTTTTACCTCCAAACTCTGCATATAATAAACTCTTCATCCTTGAAAGCACCTCTCTCCACGTTCAAATTTTCATATTTTCTTACCAACAAAAGTAAAAATAAAAACCAAACTGCAGCAATCTTCACGCGTAACTCATTAATGCGTGTGAACCAGCGCATGCCTTACCATACAAGAAATATCGCCAGCTTTAAAAACAGTGACAGCGTTCTGCGTCAAACATAATAAATAATTACACCAGGACTATCTAAAATCCGATCCACGTATTAACATCCACTCAAGCGAAGGCCAACGGATTAGCACCATTGGACGGCTGCGATTTCCCTGGCTTGCATAAAATTATCGGTCTATGAAAAATGGAAGAAAGTGAGGTGAACTGGGTCCACCGAGAATAATGCTGCATTGACTCCTCATACGAAAGATGTGATGTCACCATACTCATTGAGTTTGAGTTGGTGGGAGCAGTTATTATGGTCATAACTTTATCTTTTTGCCATTGAGAGATATATCGAGTCAATAAATATCAAATAAAATTTTTATATAATACAATTTTGAGATTTTTACATTAATACCACTTAAAATTATGATATTTACTTATTTAACACCTAAACAATGATATTTACACACATACCATTAAAAACCTTTTCTCATTTCTAAAAAACCACTCCGTGCTCTCCGTCTCTGCTCTCCGTCAAATCCCGCTCGAGTGCTCTCTGTTCGCAAGCTTGTTTTGGGCGCGAAAATCTGCTTCATCTTTTCATATCTCGAAAAAAATTAACAATTACATCATTTTAAATACAATCTAATATTTCCTTCTCAATATATGCGAGCAAAGTATCATTCATTCACTGATCTCCAATCTTATTTCGCAGTAAAGTTTTAATGATAGTCATTGCAGAAAATATTCTTTCTACTCCTACTGTTGCAACCGGTAAAACTAAAGCGAGTTTTAATAGCCTGAAAACAAGAGGATATAAAATATCTTTCTTTTTCTGTATCATTGTCTCAGCAAGGTGTCCAATATCTTTTAATAATGAGAATTATGAATCTGACTGCATATCCATGATATAAGTTTCCAACTGATTGTTTAGAATTTCCAATTCAACAGAAGTAAAATCACATGGATAAGGATGTGCCATTCGAATTAATATGTCTTTACTAAATGCACAAAAAGATTTAGATGGATTCAAACAAGCAATAGATAAAAGTAACTCAGTATTCGTTTATGTGAAAATATTATTTTACTCTTGAAGTTGTATATCAATAACTGTGTAGAAAATTTCAACTCTAAAGTGATGTAAATTTGTCATATCTTGAGCTCTACGATGAGGCCGTCCCCGAACAACCCATATATCATTCATGTCAGGAATATCTATTTTGTGTTGCTCACAAAAAGAAGTTAGCTTGGTGATAAACTCTTCACATTTGTTATCTCTCATAACTTGCAGCTTTTTTTTACATATTCGAACCAAAGACATGGCATTTACAATGTCCTATTCTTTTCTTTGCAAAGCTTGTGATAACTCAGTAGTTATATAAAGTATATCCTTCATCAATAGTAAACAAAATAAAAATTAAAAATTTTTGAATTGTCTCTAATAATGTGAAAATCTCACCTTTTTGTTCAGAACTGATACCATCTTAAACAACCACTTCTAGAATATCAATAACTGAGGGGAGCATTGTAATCAATCGAATAATTGATTCATAGTGTGATCCCCATCATGTATCACCTGCCCGCTTGAGAGTTATTTCTTGATTCAACCCTTGTCCAGTTACTAGTTCTCCATTATATAATTCCATTAAAGTTCTCTCCCGCTGCTTATCTCGAAGTTGGTCACATCGCGTGCATGAAACCCACACAATATTCATCATATTTGAAATTACTGAGAATAAGAGAGCAATTTGAACATGATTTTTTGCAACATATACTAAGGCCAACTGGAGCTGGTGTGACAAGCAATGAATGTAATGTACATCCTTATTCTCAGTGAAAAATAATGCCTTTAACCCATTAAACTCTCTGCTCATATTACTTGCTCCATCATATCCTTGACCACGCAATTTGGATATACTTAAACCATAAGTTGAAAACAATTCTTCAATGGATTTTTTGAGACTTCTAGCCATTGTATCAGGAACATGAATAATGCCAAGAAAACGTTCAACCACCTGACCTTCTTCGTTAATGAATCGAACCACAATAGACATTTGCTCTTTTGAGGAAATTTTGCGTGCTTCATCAACCAAAAGAGAGAAGTAATTTTTTCCAATTTCTTTCTTTATGAAGTCTGCGATTGCAATCGATATAGCACTGGTGATATCCTTTTGAATTTCTGGTGCAGTTAACTTTAAATTTTATGGAGCATTTTTTTCACCTCATTATTTATCTCATTGTTATGTTGAGCTAAAAAGTGTAATAGTTGAAGAAAATTCCCTTGATTTCTGGATGTTCAGACTCGTCATAGGCTCTAAAAGCTAGCCCTTGCCTTAAAAGAAAACGCACACAATCAATCGATGCATTTAGATGAGTCCGATATGCAGTTGTGGCATAATCTTTTTGCTTATTAAACATAAAACCAATATGTTGACTTTGATTCATCAAGTCTTCGTAGTTTCGTCGTGCACTATTGTGTGCACTATTATGACTCCCAACATGAAGTTCAAATATATTTGATTTTTTCCAATTTGGAAATCCATTCTTATTGAATGCATCATCATCCTCATTTCCTCTGCCTACTGCTTTAAATAGATAACAATATAAACAGTAAGCTTTATCTTTGACTATGCTGTATTCTAACCAATTAGAATATTTATCAAACCAAGCAACATTTAATCTTCTATCATTTGCCCCAAATTTAGTTTTAGGAAATTCATGAATGTGAGATTGGAATGGACCTCTTTGCAAATACGACCGGCAAACTTGATCTTGAATATTAAGAGAAAATTCATTGATAGGAATTCGTAAACCAGGATCTGATGGAAGGTTCTCTAAGTCAACTTCTAAATTTTTTGGCAATTCAATTTCTGTGTGAATTCTTTTCCGATTTTGCTCATCCTATTCTTTATTTATCTCATTTGAACTCTGTGAAACCTTTTTAAAATATTTTTCCATAACGAAAACCTAGTTATTATTTCACAAGATCAACCGATCAAGATCTTTATAAATCATAAGTCCTATGTTTAACACATAAGACCGACATAAAAAATTACAAGATCAACATTTGACAAAAATGCAATAGAATATCAACTAGTGAATCTAATAACTCATAAAATCGATAAAGAATACATACTCTGCAGTATAAGAAACTTAGAAAGCATAAACTTAAACCTAAGGGGGAAAAATTAAGATTACCTCACGGATGAAGAGTAGGCCGAACGAATCCGGAATCCCTAAATAAGGATTGCTTGGGTGAATCGCTGGAGGCGGGCCGTCAAACAAGCAATAATAAATAAGAGTAGGCCGAACGAATCCGGAATCCCTAAATAAGGATGTCTCATGAAGCTATTGGAATCAAGTAAAGGAACCCTTCTTCAAGAAAATTAGGGCATTTGTAGGTTAATAAAAAAATGAGCTTAGATGGAATTTCAGCCACCCTAAGCTATACAAAGCCATTAGGCTGGTGATAGAGGGCTGAATAAGCAAAAGATAACTGGTTTAAGGAGGTAGGGTATATGGGATGAGTTGGCTAGTTAGGAACTAAAGCATACTTCTATTGATTAGTTTTGGAAGTTTTTTACCACCTTAGGCCATACCAAGAGATGCACTAGGCTAGGCAGAGTCTTAAGGTGCAAGGGAAAAGAATGTAGGCTTTAGTTTAGCTAATTTGTCTCAGTGTGTAAAATAGCTCATTTGGCTCAATTTGGTGAACTTAAGGTAGAAAATTTGCTAACCTAATCCACCTTAAAGGGTGAGTAGGCTAGGTTAAGTTCAAGGAAGTCAGGGTTAGGCTTTACATGCATTAGTTCAAGTTAATTGGGTGTAAGTAGGGAAATGACTCATGGAAACTCCCTTAGGTGCACTTGGGTTAGCCCATGTGGCTAGCCCAAGTCAGCACACGGTGTTGGAAGGCTTGGGGGAGTTCATGTGGACCCTAAGGACCTATTGAAAGGCTTTGAAGGTCAAGGGTTAAGTGGATTTAATTGAATGTAATTGATAAGGTCATATGGTGCATTTGGTTAAACTAGGTTGACCTAGTCAACCAAGGTCAACCTATCCCAACAATTAAGACCATTTGGTTTGTGGAAGTTCATATAGATGTTTGAATGTGTTTTGGATGCATGTCAAGGCTTCAAATTAGTGTAATGAATGAAATAATCATTAGAGAAAAAAAATGGTCAAATATGATACATTTGGTCAAACATGGTCAACCATGGCTCACCATGGTTTCCAATTGGATCAAACATGTTTGAATAAATATTTAGAATGTTTAGAATGCAATGCCATGGTTTGAAATGGATTGCATCCATCTTGTGGTACTTTTAGGTCAAATGGAGGTTGCATGGCAAACTTGACCAATCATGGTTAACCACGAATACCAATGAGTTTAAATCATTCAAATGATGATCATGAACAATTTTACATCACTTCCAAGGTTACAATGAAGTTTAGCTCAAGATGCCATGTTGAGTGGCATGGAATATAATTGTAAAGAATTTAGGTTTAATTTTAGGGTGGATATTTGATGAATGGAAGGGAATGAAGGCTTCCAAGAAACCCTAGGGATGTTCTAACGAAGTTCTAGGTCAATGTGTAATTTGCCATACTAGGTCTAAGAGGTTTCACCTAGGATTTTTTACTAGGCTAGGGTATCTTACTAAAAATGGATTACTATATTCTACAAATTTGAATGTGGTGAATTGATCTTATACAAAATTGAGGTCAACTAAAAGGGTTAAAGGTCAACTCATTCTCTAAAGAAAGGAGAACCAAGGCTTGAAAGAGGAACAAGCCTCTATGTCAAAAAATAGAATGACAAATGATATGACTTTAGAAAAATCATATTATTTATTTGAATCTCAAGGAAATTGTTTAATTAGAAACTTTTTAAATTAAAATATGATCATCTAAACTTTAAATTTGACATGCATATAGACAAATCAAGTAGGTCGATAAGGCAAAATCAATGAGCCTAAGATCACTCAATTATGATATCATTCAGGCACTTAAATGTCAAAAAAAATGCTTCATGATCAAAAGGAAATGATTTGGATCATATAATGAAGTGTTTTGGAATTTGATTCAAATTATAAAAATGACCATTCTAAAAGCCTGTAAATAGAGCCCTACTCTCCACTAGGGAAGAGAAAGAAAGAAGAGAACTAGAGAACTCTTTGTCATTTTTAAAATATCACAGATGATCACCAACGACCACCACTAGCAATATCCACCATCTCTAGGGCTGCAAACGAACCGAGCCGAGCCGAGTATGTGAGTGTTCATGTTTGTGTTCATTTAATATCAGCTTGTTCAAGTTTGGTTCATGTTTGTTCGAGCTTTATTGTTTGTGTTCATGTTTTAAGAGGTTTCACCTAGGATTTTTACTAGGCTAGGATATCTTACTAAAAATGGATTCATATATTCTACAAATTTGAATATGATGAATTAACCTTTTACAAAAATGAGGTCAACAAAAAGGGGGAAAGGTCAACTCATTCTCTAAAGAGAGGAGAACCAAGGCTTGAAAGAGGAATAAGTCTCTATGTCAAAAAATAGAATGACAAATGATATGATTTTAGAAAAATCATATTATTTATTTGAATCTCGAGGAAATTGTTTAATTAGAAACTTTGTAAATTAAAATATGATCATCTAAACTTTAAATTTGACATGCATATAGACTAATCAAGTAGGTCGATAAGGCAAAATCAATGAGCCTAAGATCACTCAATTCTGATATCATTCAGACACTTAAATGTGAAAAAAATGCTTCATGAGCAAAAGAAATTGATTTGGATCATATAAGAAAGTATTTTGGAATCTGATTCAAATTATAAAAATGACCATCCTAAAAAGTATAAATAAAGCCCCACTCTCCACAGGGATGAGAAAAAAAGGAGAGAACTAGATAACTCTTTGTCATTTTCAAAATATCACCATTGATGATCACCAACGACCACCACTAGCAATATCCACCATCTCCAAACTCCTATTAAGATTTAATTCTATGGTTGGGAATTAACCATCTTCTCATGAACATTAGACTTCTATAATCCCTATAAGAGAAATCAAGCTCTACTGTTGGGTGTTTACTGTTCATTTATGGATATTTAATTTTTGTAATCTCCATTAGGAAAAATATTGACGTTTGTTTTAAGAAAATTTACTTTTCTTTAATTGTAAGGAAGTGATGGTTTTTGTATCACCTACTATATAGTTAATGTTTTCAACTATGCTAAGCCTTACTATTTTTTTCTTTTTCAAAATTTTCTTTCACGTAAGAAAATTTTTATCTTACCATTTTTCTCCGTGTGCTAAATTTTTGTATAAGATTGTGATGTAAAATAACTCTACCGACTCAAATTTTCTAGCACATATAAAAATTAATATTATTTTAACACATTTTAAAGTAAAATTTTAATTACAATTTAAAACTAATAATTTAACAATTATATATATATAATTGATGATATATAAATCTCCCAAAATTCACTTCACATATGGCCAGATTTTATTTAGCTTTTAAAGTGAAAACTTTTTGTTTTTTGTTTTTATGGGAAAAAATTAATGTGAAAACGTTCAGGCTATTTTCTTACTATGCAGCAATTGTGGCAATCATCATTGAAATTTCTGATTGCGATGGAGACGTCTGTCGTTTTGTCGGTTAAGGCTGTAAGAACCATTGCGATAAGATCATCTATTACATGTTGTGGAATTAAATGGCATGAAATCTTTTTTGAATTTTAAATTGATCAATAATCAAACTTTTTGGGTAAATTTTTAAAGTAAGTATGATTGAAAATTTAATTATATGATTAAGTATCATTAAAAAAAATTTAAAACTAAGCAAAATTATCTATTAAATGAGCAACTTACTGCTGACTCAGCACATCAAGTGCAAGTCATTTAATTGGTACTGTAGCAAGTAAGTCGTCGTTAAAATGGGCGACTTTGCCTATATTTAATTTTTTTAACGATACTTAATCACATAATTAAATTTTTAATCATACTTACTTTAAAATTTTCTCTTTTTTTTTTTTTTTTAATTTTTAAAAGCTTGACTAGCAATTTCTATGATAAAATTCGAACCCTTTGAAAATCTCAAAACATGGAGAGATTATTAAGTGCGGAGATTGGACAAAGATAACTCGGGTTTGTCTTTATGAATAGTAAAAACGCAGCGGTGAACAGTAAAAGCATATCACTATGCTTTTTCATAGAGACAAAATCGGATGATTCTCTGTGTCCGGTCTCTGCACATAATAATCTCTCCAGAACATGGCACACCAATGGATTAAGAGTTGTTCTATCTATAATAATAATAATAATAGTTTAAATGATGAGAACATAAGCTTAATTTTAGTATAAAAATTTTATTGCAAATCAACAAAATGAGTTGAAAGAAAAATATAATTGTTAAGAGCAACTCAAATAATACAAACCACCTTGGTTTATATTGGGAGCATACATTGCCAATTAAAGGATCTTAGATTTGAAACTTGCATATATTGCATATGTGAGTTTGTGATTTGATTGGTTCAAAGCCTAAAAAATTAATCATTAAAATAAGAACTTTTATATTTTAGGCATATAGTATACTTTGTCATATATAATATACTTTTTATTGTTTTGACGGTGAAAAGATTTGAGTTAAATGGAAACCATAAGAGAATTTCTTTCACTCCTACTTTTATCACTCCAAAACTTATTCATGACAAGGCCTTATTCACTAAGACTTTTAGACTTTAGGTTATATTCAAATAGAAGATTCAAGGATCATCTAATTCCCTTTGGTTGACTGGCCACCAAGCGACCAAAACTTATTTGAATTTATTTCCAAAAACTTTGAAACAACAAAAAACTATATTTTAGCAAAAGGAGCTTTTATACAACTAAAACAACTTTAAGAAATATATCTCTTGGCATCCAAATTCAAACCAAGGAGTGACTAGGACTGAAGAGATGAGTTCCTTCGGCTTTATCCAAATGCAACTAACTATGACCACTCCAAATCCTCACAAGCCCAATACATTGCTGGCCCTTAGACATTGGCCAAGACTTAGTCTTAACACATAAATAACTAACAAAGCAAAATTCAACATTAAGAAGTCCACACAACACCTTACAACACAATACAAATGAAAATACATAAAACACAACAAAAAATGACATAAATCTTCATTATTTATTATGGTTTGAGCTTCATGTTCTCTTGATCTTGCTATAATGATAGGAACACCTCCATGTGCAACATCATTTCCCTTGGAACCCAACAAATTCTTCTCTAAGGAGTTGAAATCCAAGTAGTTAGTTGCCAAATATGGTGCTAGCTTCTCCAAATATCTTTGGTGAGCCAAAAGTCCTAAATGGGTGATTTATTTCTCAAGCTTACTAAGAATATATGATCTCTATGCTAGCCCTCTTCATGTGTGATGATGTGGTTAACCAAAAAATGAGTGTCGAATAGCTTCTATAAAGAATGGTTCTACGTTCCTACTAAAAAAATATATCATGCATATTAAAGTTGGCTAACTCCCTTATACAATACAATCCACATTAAAAATGGTTTGATGAATATCTCTTTAGGAAAAATTAATAGTAACACATTAGTTCCAATTTTTTTGATAATCTCAAAAGGTACACTTGCCCTAGCTTATAAATTTCTAAATGATGTGGAAAGATACCTATTAGGATGAATTCAAATTAACACATGATCCCAAACGTTGAACTCATTAAAAGTTATATCTTTACTTTTATATTTAATATATTTTGCAATAATAATTTCTAATTGATTCTTCATATTATCATGAAGGCTTTAAAAATTCTTATGCAAGTGTAAAAGTAGAATTAGAAAATGCAGGCATGGGGATGCTAGCAAGAAGAATTAATTTAATTGAATTAAAATCATATATTATTTTATAAAAGTTGACACTCTAGTCATACTCACATGATGCATATGATTTTAGGTCTATTGAAGTTTAGGTTTTATGTCTAATATAGGTGGTTGGTGCCTAAAACAATTTATGTGAATGAGCTTCTCTTACTCTTATAACTAGGATATATATATATTTCTTATAAATTTTATAATTAAATTGAAATAGATAACTATTCTCTCTCCCAAAATACATGATATCCCTATAAAATAACTAGGGTCTTACTAAAAGTACATGGGCTATCTCCATTTGAAGTACATGTCACCACATGTGATCTACATAGCCACCTATCTTAATAGGTACTAAGCATCTATATGTGATGAATAATGAAGTGTCATCCAACTAACTTGTTGTGAATGACTCTAGATGGGGTTCTTGTTCAAGGTTAGCTCTTGAAAGGGGATACTATATTCATGACACTATGTCAATTAATAATTAATTTACATAATTTATTGATACATTCAATAATAATGGAGAAAATAATCCTTCTTCTCTAAATATATATATATATATAGCTAACAACATACCATGTCAAAATAATGTTAATTACCATGAGCATTCTAAAGAAGGTTCATTGCCATGAGCATTCTCAAGAAGGTTCATTATCATGAGCACAAGCTGAAACACTTCAACCCAAGTCTATTCAAGTATTAAACTAAGAAAGAAGAGGTTCTTGTTAAAGAAGTGTAGAAATAAGAATCAATGGCCAGGTCTAGTCATTTTGAAAACATTAATAACAGGTGATTGAAGCTTTGGCTCAATCCCATCACACCTTAGCTATTCCAAAGGATAAACCCTATTAAGAGGAATATGATGTAGTAATATTCAATAGTGCTGGAAACCCAAAAGAGCACATAGTGCATTTAAAAGCCAACTATTGCAACATTGGAGCTAGTGTTGTGTTATTATTCATATTATTTATCTCCAGTTTATTCTAAGTGTCCTTTGATTGGTATGTAGACTTATTGAATAGTTCAGTTCACACTTTTATTAAGTTAGAGAACATGTTCATCATGAGATTTGTTGTAGCATAGTATCATGTCAGTGTGGGAAATCTTGTAGTAAAAAAATAGAAACCAAAGATAAATTAGTGGACTACACACTTAGACGGAGGAATCTGAGTATGAAGTGTTAACATCAATTGCAGGAGTAGCATGTGATTGAGATTCTACATAGAAACATACATGGACTAGTGGATTTTCTTTTAAAAGGTTTTACTCTCAGCACCTTTGAAAAGTTACTTAGTAAAGTTGTTAGTCTTTAAGAAGAGGTCTCATAGCAGACATTCCTCAATGACCACTCATCTTTTGATGTCAAGAAGCCAAAACCTTCGAAAGTATTGGAAAAGAAATCTAAGTTAGTTTTGGCTATTGACAAAGGGAAACAACCCATGAAAGTTCAACTTAAATAATTCCTTATATCAATCACCAACTCAATGACTATATAGATTTCAAGCTAGTTAGCCTACATCTTAGCACCACCTTATTGTACTCCTTAGCATTGATGTGACTGTTTGTGAGCTCAAATAACTCATCCAATGCTCTTGCCTGCTATAGGTTGAGTGCCTATAGAAAAGAAGATTCTCTCACTCCTTGAGTTAAGGAAACTTAAGCAACATCAAGATTACATGCCCTTCACATTAACATCTCCCTTTGGAACCTTACAATAAAGTTCTTCAATGACTCTCATTGTACCTACCTCATATTAAGGAGACCTTGGGAGCTCTTCTAGGGTTTATGGGTACTAGAAAATTGGGTCTTGAACATTCTTTTGAACTCTTATAAGGAGGTGATAAACTTGACTAGTAGGGGAATGAATTCAATGCTGACTCCTTGAGGGTTATGAAGAAGAACGACTTATGTGCATCATTGATGTCTAATAAGTCATCAATTCAAAAGTGGCTAGGTGGTCTACTGAGTCAATATTCCCTTATAGAACTCTAAGTTTAACCCCTTGAATCTGGTAAGTAGTCTAGCTTATGTTATTTCCATAAAAAAAGCTTTCGCCAACTCTAGTTTAGTTCTTCTAACTCATCGAGCTGGCAAACTACATTCCTTATCACTCGTCATTATTTGAGTGGTGTCTGGAATGGGTATTGATATTATCGCCTTATTTTATGGTCTCTTGCGGCAAGCTGCCGAGTAAAATGATCCTCTAAGGGTATTCTCCCTCTATGCATGCTTAGGTATCACCACCAGGGCATCTTGGATCATTTTTGTCAACCTTTCTTCCATCTTCATGAGATTGGGATGAGTAAATTAATAATTGTTCTTCATATTCACTGAGGGTTATGGGTTATTCAGCTTGTCAAGCTGTGCCTAACTTCTAGTTAATGATATCAGTTCATGCTCATCGTACCTTTGAGAATGTTTGATCCAAATTTATGTGAATGATACCCAACCATACTAATAGGCAAGCTTTATAAGTATGACCTAAGAACCTATTATTAGATGTTGGTTCCTATTTGAAATATTATTCCAAATTTTTAGCCTTTATTTTAGATTTTTTTTACCTTTTTTACCCCTTTAGGTAATTTGTGTAGAGCAAGTGGCTCTTGGTCCAAGCAAGGGTTAGAATGAAAGTGCAACCATCCAAGAGAGCAGGTGCCTCTCGATCCAGGTAGGGAAGCTACAATGAGGTGCATCTGCAAGGTGACCAACAGTGGGACATAGAAGAAAGTATTGTTGATGGACAATGTAGAATTCAAGAAAGATCTCTCTTCCTCCAAATTTTTTCAACAATTGGTATTAGATATTGGTAAAGAAAGATCAAGGGGAAGGAAGAAGGTGTTTCTTGAAATCGTGAAAAGGAAATTCCAGCTAAGAGATGGAGTTTCATGCCTAGTTTTGTGGACAACAGGTAGAGGAGAATAAGGGCGACCGGCGGTGAAGAGTTTTCTTGGATGTTTTGTGGACAATAGGTGGAGGAGAACAGGGGTGAATGATGGTGGAGGATTCTCTTGATTGTTCTTTGTGGATAGTAGGTGGAGTAGAAGAGGCAACCGATGGTGGAAGCCTTTTCTGGGCTCTTCATTGTGGACAACAGGTGTAGTGTTTTTTGTGGATAGTGATTGGGATATTTTCTAGGCTTATTTATGTGGTAGAAATTGGATTGAAGGGCTATTGCAACATTCTTGAAGAAAAGATGCCCTTATTAAAGCTTGAAATTGAAAAATTCACGAGTCTTAATGATTTTAGCCTATGGAGGTTGAAGTGAGGGCTATTCTAGTCCATCAAGGTCTTGATGCAGCTGTTGACCTCGTTTTTCTCCCGAATTGCCATCAGACGCGTTTGATTGAATTGATCGAGCCTCGTCGAGCCTGATTCAATTCGAATCAACATTAATTTTAATTTGAGTTTATTTTGTATTATTTTATTGAATTAATTTTTGGGTCGAGTCGAGGTGAGTTCGAGGTGACCCGGATCGAACCAAACCTTTCTCAATTTGGACCTGATTTCTGCCCAATGGGTTTAGCTAAATCCTAATCAAAACATTAATAATTTTCTAAGTCAATTTGAATCTGACCGTTGGATCAAAATTTTGATCGGACGGCTTTGATCTCCCTTCCACAGCAGCCCTATTAGAGGAAGGGATCTTAAGGATAGAAGTAAGATTATGTAGGAATGTGCTTAATAAGGCACATAGTGTAATCCTTATGTGAGTGATGAAGTTCTAAGGGAGGTTGTTGATGAAGGAACAGCTATAAAGAATTGGGTAAAATTGAGATCTTTATATCTCAAATGCTCTCTAGCTAGTAAGCTTCATCTCAAGAAGTTGTACACCTTTTAAATGAATGATTTCAAGCCCTTTAATAAGTGCTTGGATGAATTCAGCCAGATTATCTTGGATTTGAAAAGCATAGGAGTGAAGACGGAAGATGAAGATCAAGAAATCATTCTACTAAGCTTATTACCTTTTAAGCTTAAGCATTTTGTGAACACCTTATATGGGAAGGAGACTCTTGTTATGGTCAAAGCCAAGGATGCAGTCAACTCCAAGGAGATTCAAAGGGGGGTTGAGGTGAAGTATGAAGGGGCAGTTGATTCCCTTTGCATGAGAGGTAGAGCCAAGAAGTGGAGTCCAAAGCTAAGAACTGTGCTAGATCCAAGTCTAAAGGCAAGGTGAAGTGTTTCTTTTGTCACAAGGAAGGCCACTTCAAAAAGTAATGCCCGGGATTGAAGAAAAAATATCAAGACAAAGAAAAAAGTACTGAAGATTCCTCATGTATGGATGAAGGAAATAAAAGTTCAGATGCTCTTATAACCTTAAATACCAAGCCTGGTAAGGAGTGGATACTTGATTCTAGGTACTCTTATCACATGTGTCCAAATTGTGGATGGTTTAAAGGGTTGAAGAGAAAAAATGAGGTTTGGTGTTCTTAGAGAACAACAAATCATGCAAGATCCAAATCTAAGGAAGCATTCGGTTGAAGCTCCATGATGGATTGGAGAGGGTTCTCAAACAAGTGATATTTGTACATTAACTTAAAAGAAATATGATTTCTTTGAGAGAATTTGAAAAAAAGGCTACTCTTTAAGTGTAATGGAGGAAGTCTCAAGGTGTGCAAGGGCTCACATGTTATATTCAAAGGTGTGAGGATGAATGGTGTATACACATTGCAAGGCAAAATATTGATTGGTGGACAAGCTAGCTTAGTGAGTTTTCAAGTGGATGAGACTATGTTATAGCACCAAAAGTTACAAACGGAGGAGTTGCACAATCAAGGAACATTTGGAAGCTTAAAACCTTAGGATATTGACTTTGTGAGAATTGAATAGTTGGAAAAGCAAGGATGCTGAAATTTTCAAATGCAAGACATGATTATAAGGGAATTTTGGATTATGTACATATTGATTTGTCGGAGTATGTCGGGACCAACCAAGCATGAGTCTCATAAAGGAGCTAGGTACTTTCTTTCTCTAATTGATGATTATTCTAGAAAGCTTTGAGTTTTCATTTTAAAAGGTAAGAATGAAGCCTTGGATATGTTTAAGAAATGGAAGGTTCTTATGCAAAATCAAGTACAAAAGAAGGCTAAAAAGGTTAGAACTGGTAATGGATTGAAGTTTTGCTCATATGAGTTCAAGGAGTTTTGTAAGGTGCATAGCATAGCAAGACACCTAACTATGAGACACTCCTCAACAAAATGGGGCTAAAAGGTTCAATAGGACCATTCTAGAGAGGGTGAGGCGTGTATTGGACAATGCAAGGCTTCCTAAGTCATTTTGGAAAGAGGCGGTTAACACGGCTGCAATCCTTATCAATAGATGTCCTTTATGTGCAATTAACTTCAAAACTTCTCAAGAGATGTGGAGTGGACACCTAGCATGTTACAAGAAGTTGAGGGTATTTGAATGTATATCATATGATCACATCAAGCAAATAAAGTTGGAACCAAGTGCTATCAAATGCATTTTCATAGGCTATCCTGAAAATGTGAAGGGCTACAGACTTTGGTGCTTGGAGTCAGGAGGGATGTTAATTTTAATAAAAATGAGATGGTTGATCTTATTCCTAAAAGGGTTCAACAGTTCCTATGGATGAAATCCATGTTCCTATAGCCATTGGAAGGTGTTTAGGGGATGGTTCTAGTTCTTGATATCAACATCAAGTAGAAATAGAAGAAGCGTGAAACAACAATTTTAAAGTTGTTGTTGTTGCTGAAAAATGAATGGCTAGAAATTCTTAAAGCGCTTCATTTAAGTTATGTGTGTCCTTTAAAGTTTCCCTCAAATCCTTATTTTTAGATGAGAGTAGAGATAAATTCTATAGAAAAAAAATAATATTGAAGAAAAAAAACATAAATGTTAGAATATGATATAATAGAGTCTTGTAATAGAAATTGACGAGGAATCCATTGAGGAGTTGCAAAAGAGGAGTTATGAGCTAACTAGGGATAAAACTCAATGTGTAACCAAGAATCCTCAAATGTATGGATTTGCTGATGTGATTTATTATGCTCTCTTAGCATATTCTATACAATGTGATGAACCTACCGCATACAAGGAGGCAGTGAGGTGTTAGGAGAGAAGTGAATGGAAGCTTGCTATAGAAGAGGACATGGCCTCTTTAAGGGAGAATCACACTTGGAACTTGATGGAGAAGCCACGAGAGAAAAAGCTAGTGACTTGTAGGCGGCTATTCAAAATAAAGGAAGGGGTTGGTGTTGAAGATGAGCCTAGGTACAAGATTAGGCTTATAGAAAGGGGGTTCACTCGACAAAAGGGGATAGACTATGAAGAAATCTTCTCACCAGTTGTAAGGCACACATCAATTCATGTGGTCCTTTCTTTGGTTGTCCAAATGGACATGAATCTTGAGCAATTGGATGTCAAAACATCATTCTTACATGGAGAATTGGAGGATACTATCTATATGGAACAACCCAAAGGTTTTGCTGAAATTGGGAAGGAAAGCTTAGTTTGCTTGTTAAGAAGTTCCCTATATATATTAAATCAATCTTCAAGGATGTGGTATCAAAGGTTTGACACCTTCATGCATAATGTTGGCTTCAAAAGGAGTAAACAAGATGTTTTTGTGTACTTGAAGGAAAAGGAAGTTAGTACTGCCATTTATTTACTTCTTTATATTAATGATATGTTGTTGGATAGCTCAAGCATGAAGGAGATCGAAAGGATGAAGGCATTGCTTAAGGACGAATTTGATATGAAGGATCTTATGGCTGCTAGAAAAATTCTTCATATGGACATTGAGAGGAACAAGGGGGGTAAAGAGTTAGTGCTATCTCAAGGCTCCTAGATTGATAGTGGGTTGAAAAGATACAACATGGAATTGTCAAAATATATTTCTACTTCTTTTGCATCTCATTTCAAGCTTAGCAAGGATCAAAGTCCCAAGGAGGAAGAAGAAAAGGCATACATGAGTATGGTTCCTTATCAGAATGGCGTGGGAAGCATCATGTACGTTATGGTTTGATGTAGTTCATATTTGGCCTATCCTCTTAATGTCACTTCAAAGTTTATAGTTAAATCATGGAAGTCTCATTGGGAGGTAGCAAAGTGGATGCTTAGGTACCTTAATGGAACCAAAGATTTGAGTTTGAAATTTACAAAATATGAATTGAATGAAGATTTCCTCTTTGGATATGTTTATTCATATTTTGCGGGATGTAATGACACTAAAAGATCTCTCATCGATTACATATTTAAGGTATATAGGAATATCGCCAGTTGGAAGTGCAATCTACAACTTGTTGTGGCCTTATCTACTACTGAAGCTGAGTACATGGTTACAACTGATGTAGTGAAGGAGGCTATTTGGTTCAAAGGCTTGTTTACAGAGTTGGTTCATTCTATTTTCAAGCTGATGAAGATTATTTGTGACAATCAAAGTGTTGTGCTCTTATCTAAGAACCCCATTTTTCATGAAAAGACTAAACACATGGTGTGGTGGAGAAACTGTGTCAAATGTTGTGGTGAAGATTATGAAGGTATTTATAGAAGATAATGCATTTGATGTGTTAACCAAAGCTCTTTGAAATCATAAGTTTCAATATTGCGTAAACTTGGTAAGGATGGTAAAAGAGAAATTCTAGCAATGGATGTTTATCACATTTCAAATCAAAGAGCTAAGGTGAAGATTGTAAGATGTTGGTTCTTATTTGAAATATTAGTCCTTTTCTTAAGCCTTTGTTTTAGGCTATTTTACCTTTTTTCCCATTTGGGTTGTTTTAGTATAAATATTGGTGACTTGTATTGTTTGTGAATGAATAATAAAAATCAGTTTAGTTTTCTTTCTTAAACTGAGTTCTCTCCTCTCTCTCCCCCCCCTAGCCATCTAGGAGATCAAGTGGCTCTCAGTTTAGGCAGGGGTTGTGGTGGAGGTGCAACCATCTGGAAGAGCATGTGGCTCTTGGTCCAAACAAGGAAGCTGCAGTGGGGTGTGGCTGCGAGTTGACTGGTGATGGGAAGGACAAGAAGGTGTTATTGCCGGACAAGGTAGAATTCAAGAAAGATCTCTCTTCCTCCGAAGTTTTCAACACATGTGGGAATGGGGGTAGGGTAGGGGATTAATACAAAGTTATCTTATTATTTATGTATGAATTTATTTAATTTTTAATCTCAAAATCATATTATTTCATAATTATTACAAAGTTATCTTATTATTTAAATATTATTAATGTTTATTATGTCATCCGATTTAACCTCGGTCCGACCCAGTCCAACCCCAGTCAAATCATTGAATTTGAGCCTCTCCTTTCAGTTCTCAGGTCCAATTTTTACAACCTTGAGATCTATGACTGACACGCAATTTGAAGTCACTGGTGTTAGAGCTCTAAATCGCCAGGGGATAGAAAGTGAGTGAACTTGAGTCGCGAGGAAACTGAGCTCCACGATCGGTTGATTGTGATACAAGCTGAGAATCTCTCGAATAAGGCACTTTCCCGTAGCTAAGATTGCAAACTTGATAGATGGCACTTAGAAAGGTATGAATCCACCGCCTACTATTTATTGAACACAAAAAGGCATAATATATAATACACTGATCTTTTGCCCAGCTGCGTTTCATAAGTTTGATGACTGAGGTAGCTAAACTAACTATGTATAAAAGTCTCCTGCTTTCTCTGAAGGAAAAACAATACTGAATCTTAACGTTTTACTCTTTTAAGGTGACATTTCTAAAAGGAAACTGTGCACTTCTTAAATAAAACAGAACCGGACAGTACAGCAATTGTCAGAAAAAAAGAGTAGGATAAATAGAAAGGCTCTAATTTGAAAGAAATTATTTCGTGCAGAGTCCAGACAGCATGAGTTCAGACGATAAAGAACTATCCGGATGTGAGTGTACACAGTATTCATACATATTGTATAAAAAAAACTGTGTACAAAATTATACTCAGTGTACTCACATCTGGATGATTCTTTACCGTCCGGACTCCGCACGGAATAATTTCTCCTAATTCGATATCTCTTACTGCAGTTCATGCGCTGCGCATTGCCGCAGCATATATTGAACAATCAATAACGTTATAAATTATAAATTCATGCATAGATACATAAATGCACAGATTCTAAACAAATTAAGCTGGTAAACAACAAATTTAATGATTATCACCACTGGGGGTCATTTCCACCATTCTAATTTCCATCTGTTTTGTCACCATGAAACTAAAACAGCTAAAGAAACAACAAAACTGTAAGAAGACTTACACTATGAGAATTCAGTAGTTTTCTGCCACTGGCCTGGAGGGGAAAAGCCTTAGAAGAAAAGTAGCCAAGGACCACAAAGAAACAACTGCAAGGATCTGAAAAAGAACAACCAAGGAAAATAAAGCGTTTCCCCTTTCAATTACCTTCGGTGTCATTTGGGCTCCCTTCATTGAGAACATCAACTTCTCAAGAAAGTATGATCCTCTACTCAACTGATACAATCTGTAAACCTGTAAATTTTGATTTCTGGCTGAGAAACTGAAGTGAATTTCCAAATTGAAAAAGATTTTAGTTCGCATATACCTCGAAGATGATCGGCAGGACGGGCCAGCAGGAGGATTGTCGTTTGTCAAGGTGAAGCTCAAATGCAAATTGGACGGCACATCCGAGAAGAAATGGCGCCACCGCAACCGCAGCTGGGAGGGCGATGACAGGCCAAACAACATACACGGCGGCAATAGGAGCAACTACTTTGACGCCCATGGCGAAGAATGCGGAAGACAAGTATCCTTTGAGGCCGGTGATGAGACTCCATTGTTTTGGGCTAAAGTCAATGTAGGGACGTTGTACGTGATCAGTAATTGATAGAAAGATACCAAGTCCAATGTAAAATATGATCTCTGCGGAGAAAAATGTAACAATATCTGTGGAAATGGCAACAGTGAGATTACAGTCTGATAAAAGAACTGGTATTAAAGCCACAAATAATCATAATATAGTGTTATTCAAAGGAAAACTGAATAAACATGAAACTCTCCTTTGAAGTTGTGGGAGAATTCATATCGGCAACTACATACTCTAAACTGTTAAAAAAAAAAAAACTACAAACTCAGAAACTGTAGGACTATCTGTACTTCAGTGAAGCAAAGTATATTTCAAACAATAACTTAAGGCTTCATTTGGAATAGCTTTCTTCCTGCTTCTTAAAGCAGCTTTCTAGTACAACAAATAAAATTTTTATACGAGAAAACTACTTTAAGAAACAATAAAAAAGCCATTCCAAACGAAGCCTAAATGAACTAAAAATGAAATGTGCACAAATGGTGATCACGTTGGAATTACAACATACAATGGGATGCTGCTTGTAATCAGTAAGACAAAAGTTAAGGAAATAAATTATTTTAACAGTTTCAGTTTATCTGAGAAGAATCTTGGGTGTTCTTTACAACTAACTTTTGGAGTTTGGAATACCTATACTTTTCCAACTAGTTACATTGATAACAAGAATTCTGAAAGTAGCATAAACACTGCTTAAGATTTAAACACTGAATTCTTAAATGACTAATTAGTGTAGAACTATAGTGGAGATAATCATTACAGTTTAAGGTTGCCCAACCGAAATGTTGTAAGCTGGAGACAAGGATGGAAAACCCAAGCTAGTCCAACTGGCCACCACTCAAACCAATGTCATGGCGCCATAACCAGTGATCTACATAACAACCCATGGTAAACTAGACAGAACTAGTCGATTCTCGGAACATAATAGTGACAAACAAACAGCCAAGGGCTATCACAGAGACTCAATATTGGAGTACACAGGGCATGCCTTTGAAGAGAGAAAGGCCGGCCTTGAGAGGACTTCACGCAACCCCACTAATTTTCTTAAGTAACATGGTGATTTGCAATATTTTCCTTGCATAAAAAACTCCCATCACCAACTAGTTTTACAATCTTCAAACAAGTAGTTCAGTTAGTTCAGTTAGAGGCCAGAAATATATGATATTTATTGAGACGTTTGATGGAGAAGTATAGAGTGACTAAGGAGGATCTACATACGATATTTATTAATTTAGGAAAGTATATGATAAAATTATAAGATACGCGGTTTGAAATGATCTAGAAAAGAAAGGCCTTATTAATGTTTATATTCAAATAATTAAAGATACGTTTATAGGAAGTTATTACTTGTGTTCTAACACAAGGTGGTTTGATCTAGTATTTCATTATTTCAGCTGGATTACATCAATGATCAACTTTAAGCTCATATATTTTTGCTTTAGTCATAGATGTTCTTACTAAAGATTTGCAAAAGGATGAACCTTAGTGTATGTTTTTTTCCTTGATGATGATCTTCTTATTGATAAGATTAGAGAGGGAATTTAAAAAAACTTAAATTATGGAGGTCAACCTTAAAGTTTAAAGAATCTCATTTAAGTATATCTAAAACCAAATAAATGAAGTATAATTTTAGTAGAATAGATCTAGTGAGGGGCATGAGACTTTGGGCGATCAAGACATTGAAAAGAGTATATGTTTTAGATATCTCGGATTTATTGTTCAAAGCGATGATGAAATAGATGAGGATATTATTAATAGAATTACAGTTGGATTGTTTAAGTGGAGAAATGCATCGGGATTGTTGTGTGATAGAAAAATACCCCTCAAACTTAAGGAAAAATTATATAAGATGGTGAGAACTGCAATGCTTTGTGGCACAAAATGTTGGCCATCAAAAGAGAAGCATAAAATTAAGTTAAGAGTTGCAAGGATGAGGGTGCTCAGATGGATGAGTGGCTTCACTCCTAGACACAGAATGCAAAACAACTATAAATGTGAAAAGGTTGGAGTTGCTCCAGTAATAGATAAGATTTGAGAGAGCCGTCTTAGATGGTTTGGTCACAATGTCACCTTCTAATGACCTGATTATAAAAGTAGATGTATTAGATTTGGCTTATGTAAAGAAAGGTAGATATAGACCAAAAAAGACATGGTTAGAAGGTATTAGAAATGACATATTTTTTATTAGATTTAAATGAAAATTTGACTTTTAATAGAACATAATGGAAAAAAAGGATACAAGTAGCCAACCCCAAATGGTGGGATAAAGGCTTGAAGTTATTGTTATTGTTGTATTGTGAAAGTTGCAATTTTATATTAAAAATAAATTAAAGTTCTATAAGAGAAAGAGTGGTTTAGATCTATTTTTTGGGGGAAAAGAAAAATAACTTGCTCAAATCTTATTTTAAACAGTTTCAAATATTTTTTAGAATTTAATAAATTGAAAATTGTTTATTAGCTCATTCCACAAATTGTTATCTAATTTTCTTCGTTTATTTTTTGCAAATTAAAAAAAAAAATACTAATTCAACCCCAACCTTCCCCACCTTGAGTGTATTACACATTATAAGTGATATGGAAACGAGGTTACACCATCCCAAGTAGATTATATGTGTCATAATTAAGAAATAGAAACACCTAACAAGAGTATTCCATTATCTAATCACTACTATTTGACAACACTCCTAATTTTTGTAAATCGCATATGGCTATATTTATACAATATATCGATTATAATAAATAGAATACAATCCACCTCACAAATTTGAAAAACAAAATGTTGAAATTCCATCTAGTAAGTGGATCACTGATGAAAGAGAGTTCGCACAACTAAATGTGAATAAAATTTTAAACTACTTGCCTAAATCTAGAGATGTCAATATGAAGACAATCTCTGAATCGAAATATTTATCATCTTATTTTATTGATCATTTACTTTGCTCTTCGAAAGCATATGAATACAAAGTTATCAAGAGAAAAGCAAATGTGTAGGGTTTCAATGGAAGGAGAAGGTCATTGCACTAAGAACAAAAGAAACTGACTAAGCCAAAGATGAAGACATCATATTCATAACTAGAAAGTTCAAATCTTCCTAAAGAATACAAAGAAAAAGCATAATGATAAGTGGAGGCGCAAAAAAAAGTAGAAAGAATAATTAAATTGCTTCAAATATTATTTAATTTTAAGTGTAAGAATCCAAGTCATATATAATTAGTGTTCAAGAATCTCAAGAGCCAAAAGTAAGAAGATAAGGCTGAGAAGGGAGTAGCACGAAAAATAAGAGGAAAATACAATGTGACTTTTGAATTTATTCGAATTCAAACTCAAAGACTGAGATTGAGGAAAAAGTCACTAATTTATGCTTAATAGCCACTAAAGAATCAGGTGATTTAGATAGCAAGCAAGTATACCATTTTTTATAATGAACTACTTCTATTTTATAAACAATGGCATGCTAGCTTTAAAATTTGGAAAAAAATATTCTACATTCTAGAAAGAATTTTTTGCCATGCAAAAAGAACATACTATTTTGCTTGGAAAATCTGAAAATTTAAAAAATGAGCTACAAGATAAAGTTTTCATGCATTATGAGGTGATGTTCTACATTTTCGTCAAATTGAGCATGATCTTCAGGTCAAGGTTGGAATCATTAAAACGTGCAAATGAAGAAAGTATGATAATTGTAAAACTGAGAAAACATGTACCTAGTTCTAAACGTGGTTATACATAACATCACCTAGAATGATTTCATATTAGAAAGATTTCATATTAGAAAGAAGTTTAGAAAAGATAGGCTACATCATTCATTCCCTCGAATTGCTTATTATTCATGTGACATAATCAGATCTATTACATAGATGCGCACACATAAATCTCACTTGAGCATTTCTTATGAATGGAGACCTAAAGCCATTAGGATTCATTACAACATGCATGCATCATATAGCATTGGGGGACCTAAGCTAATTTAGGCTCTTAAAGTCCAATCTTATCGTGTTTGTGTAGGTGCTCCTTCACAACGAGACCAGTGAAGGCATGTCAAACTTAGACAGCAAGTGCTCACTTCACATAATTAGAGATAATAGAAACTTTATTACACTCAAATTCAAGAATATTGAAAAGATGACCCTTGACGATAATACCACATGAAAGGTAATTGGATCATCTAATATCGGTAAGAAAAATTCTAAAAACATTGAGAAGGCTCTATTAATAGACAATTTAAATTATAATTTATTGAGCATTAGTCAATTGTATGATAAAGATTTTGATTTTTTTCCTAACAAATGTTTACATATTTTGAATGATAAAGTTATTTTAAAAGATCAAGGTATGAATAATTTTTATGTGCTTGATCTAAATAATATGAGTAAGTCTAAAGAAGTATGTTGCCTAAGAATTATAATAAATTGGTATTGGTTATGACGTAAGAGACTATGTCATGCAGTATGAACACGCTTGAGAAAATCACACCTTTTGAGTTAATTAGAGGGGCACCAAAACTCCAATTAAATAATAATCATTTATATGATGCTACTTGTTAAGAAAATAGGTCAGGTCATCATTTTATTAAATTAAGAACATAGTAACTTCTGGATCACTAGATAGATTATAAATGGATTTGTTTGGGTCCATTAACATCATAAGTTTGAGAGGAAAGTCCTATAATTTCATGATAGAAAATGACTACAATAGTTTTACCTGGGTTTGACTTTTTGGCACAAATAAGTGAATCTTTTTCAGAGCTTAGACTAATTGCTATATGGATTCAAAGGAAGACAGGTTATACTATATCCACTATCCACAGTGGCCATGATGGAGAACTTGAAAATGAAATTTTTGAAATCAAAAGATAGGAATAAATCACAACTTCTCAGCTCCTAAAGCACAACAACAAAGTGGGATAGCAGAGAGGAAGAGTAAAATCCTAAATGAAGCTGCAAGAATTGTGCTAAATGAGTAAAAATTACATAAATATTTTTGAGCTTAAACGATAAATACAACATTTATGTGTTGAACCGAGTGAAAATAAGATCTAAGATTAATAATATGATATTTTCATTGGTATTACACATAAATTAGCCAATTGTATTAATCATACTGCACAATCAAGGGATCATGCCTACTTTTTTAAGGTTTCTAATCAAGCCACCATATAAATGTACTTTTCTAAAAACCCTTAAAAGGTTATTTGTTAAAAATTTCAGCAAAATCATAAACCATTTATAATTTAATACAATTAGTATAATTGGCCAATTTCAAGAAAAAATCATCTCTATTTGATCAAACTACATGATTGGTACCACACAATAATTAATAAATTTAGCCAATAATAGAAAAAAAAATCTCTATTTGATCAGACTATATGATCAATGACGTACAATAAAAATTTTTCGTGTATTTGATATTGAATATGCTTCTAAATTCTCCATTTTTATTTAGATAATTTGCTTAATCATAGAGTATGATATGTATCATTCAGTACAATTAATTTAATTTTGAATTCACCAATTTAAGGAAAGGACTATATAACTGTTATACAATTTTGAATTAACAAATAATATGGCTCAATTATCATCATCATATAGTATGATTAGTATCAAAATTATAATATCAAGTTTTCTAAAAATCAATATGACTTGATCTTTCGTATTTAAGGATATTATCTTCATAACAAAGATTGCTAAAAACATTGAGAGATTTGTAGAGAAAGACCTCTATTGCAACTTCTCTTTTATTTTGATCAATTGATTTTATGGAGCTTTTTTGTCTACCATGTAATATAATTGGTGGGCCAGGGTAGTTGTGCTTTTCTAGAAGAAGAGGTCTAAGAGTTTCTCCAATAACCATAAAGGAGGGAGGCATCTCCGTTTTCCTAAGAGCAAAAGAAGAGAGGTAGTGAAATTCTCAAGTAGAGAACTAGGAAAGTGAATGTAGTCGATAGATAGAACAACTATAAATCATGTTTGAGCTTTTTTTTTATATTTTATTACTCCCACGTGATCAATGATGATATTTGTTTATGTTTTTACGATATCTTGTGATGTGATGAATTAATCTTAATTATTATTAAAGTTATCATTTTGTATTAAAAGAAAAATTAAAATTTTATGATACAAAGAGTTGTTTAGCATTAAATTAATTTTTTGGAGGAAGAATATAACTTTCTCATGTCTTATTTTGAATTTTCTTCAAATATTTTTTAAGATATAATAAATTGAAAGTTATTTATTTGCTCATCCCACAAATAATTATTTAATTATCTTTGATTAATATTCCACAATTTTTTGAAAGACACCAATTCACCTCTCTTGGATGTGCTACACATTACAATTGGTTTTAGAGCGGGTTACTTATTACATAGGTTTCACCACCTCAAATAGTTCAATTATGGCACAATTAAGAAATAAAATGAATCTTTGAAAGGTTTTCTAATACCTGACCACCATTATTTAACAATATTCTCTTTAATTTTTGAAATGTAAGTATCGTTACATTTATACAACTATTATTAATGAAAAGGAATTTAATTAAACTGTTTTATTTATATATTGAAATTTGAAGATAATATGTGTTTCCAATTATAAAACGAATAAAAATCTAGAATAAATTATGCATTACCTATGAGGGCATAAATGAGATTAAACAGTCACGTATGAATATTCTATTGCATGAATATGAGCAGTTTCGTATACAACCGAATGAAAGCTTTATGATATGTTCACTTAATTTATAAAAATTATTACTTCTTTATATGCCCTAGGAAAGGATTTTTCTAATGTTGAAAAGTGAATCTTGGAATGCCATAGTGACGATAATTTTTAATCAAAAGATTTATTAACTTATTCTCTTAATCAAATACTTGGCTCTTTGATAGCATATAAACAGAAAGTTAGCTAGAAAATGGCAGATTCAACTGATTGATGGAAGGTGAAGATTATTGCACTAAGAATAGAAGAGACTGATAGCAATAAGTCAAATTGTTAAGAAGAGAAGATGATGAAATCGCATTCATGACCAAAGAATTCAAAATTGTCATAGAATAAAAAGAAAAAGTATAATGATAAGTCAATGAACAAAAAAAAAAGAAACAAAATAATAAATCTGCTTCTAATGCTATTTATTTTGAGTACAAGAAATCAGATCATATCAAATGAGAGTATGCAAATCTCAAGAACTAATAACAAAAGTACAAGTCTAAGGAGACAGGAGAAAGCAAGAAACACAAGTGGAGAACACAACAGGCCTTTTGGATTAATTCAAATTCACTCATTAAATCTCACTTGAGCATTTCTAATGAATGGATACCTAAAGCCATTAGGCATGTTAACATGCATTGGGTGACCTAAGCTAATTGAGGCTCTTATCCAATCTTATCGTGTTTGTGTAGGTGCTCCTTCATAACGAGACCAGTGAAGGCATGTTAAACTTAGACAGCAAGTGCTCACTTCACATAATTAGAGATAATAGCAAATTTATTACACTCAAATTCAAGAATATTGAAAAGATGACCCTTGACGATAATACCACATGAAAGGTAATTGGATCATCTACTATCGGTAAGATAAATTCTAAAAACATTGAGAAGGCTCTATTAATAGACAATTTAAAATATAATTTATTGAGCATTGATCATTTGTATGATAAAGATTTTGATATTTTTTTCCTAACAAATGTTTATTACTTATTTTGAATGATAAAATTATTTTAAAAGATCAAGGTATAAATAATGTTTATGTGCTTAATCTAAATAGTATGAGTAAGTCTAAAGAATTATGTTGCCTACAACAACAACAACAACAACAATACCAAGCCTTTGTCCCACTATGTGGGGTCGGCTACATGAATCTTTTTTCGCCATTATGTCATGTTAAAAGTCAAATTCTCATTTAAATCTAATAAAGAAAGATCATTCTAATATTTTATAACCAAGTCTTTTTAGGTCTACCTCTACCTTTCTTAACATAAGTCAAATCTAATACAACAACTTTCCTAACCGGGTCATAAAAAGGCCTCTGTTTAATGTGGCCAAATCATCTAAGGCGACTCTCTTTAATCTTATCTTCCAATGGAGCTACTCCAACCTTTTCACATATATGCTCATTTTTTATCCTATCTCTAAGGGTAAAGCCACTCATCCACCTAAGCATCCTCATCTCTGCAACACTTAACTTAGTATTATGCTTCTCTTTTAATGGCTAACAATCAAAACCATAAAGCATTACAGGTCTCACCACCATCTTATAGAATTTTCCCTTAAGTTTGAGGGGGACTTTTTTATCGCACAACAAGCCCAATGCATTACTCTTATTAATAACTTGATCGCCCAAAGTCACAATCCCCTCACTAGGTCTATTGCTACTAAAATTACACTCTATATATTCAGTTTTATATCTGCTCAAGTGAAAACCTTTAAACTCTAAAGTTGACCTCCATAATTCAAGTTTACCTTCAACTCCCTCTATAGTCTTATCAACAAGAAGAATATCATCGGCAAAAAGCACCAAGCTACATCCTATTGCAAATGTTTAGTGAGAACATCCATGACTAAAGCAAAAAGATATGGACTTAAGGCTAATCCTTGATGTAATCCAACCGAAATAGGAAAATACTTGGTCAAACCACCTTGTGTTTGAACAAAAATAATAGCTCCTACATACATATCTTTCATGATTTGAATATAAGCATTATTAACTACTTTCTTTTCAAGAACTCTCCATAGCACTTCTCTTGGAACTTTATCATAAGCTTTCTCTAAATCAATAAATATCATATGTAGATCCTCCTTATTCACTCTATATTTCTCCATCATAGCTCTCAATAAATGTATGGCTTCCATAGTAGACCTACGGCATGAATCCAAATTGATTTTGAGAAACATTAGTATCACGCCGCAAACTATGCTCAATAACTCGCTCTCATAGTTTTAAAGTATGACACATTAACTTAATTCCTCTATAATTCGCACTCCTGTGCATCAGCTTTATTCTTAAAAATATGAATTAAGACACTCATTCTCCACTGATCTGGCATTTTTTTAATCTTCAAAACAGTATTAAAAAGTTTAGTAAACCAAGAAATTCCTTCATCTCCAAAGCATTTCCACATCTCTATTGGAATATCATCAAGTCCAACAGCTTTTCCACACTTCATTTTCTTCAGAGCCTCTCTAACTTCAGTTTTACTAATACGTCGATAAAAACAAAAATCTTTATTTTCATTTAGGGTGCTAAAGTCACTAAAGTCATTCATATTTTCACATTCTTCATTAAAAAGTTTAGCAAAATATCTCATCCACCTAAGGATTATAATAAATTAATCTTGGTTATGACGTAAGAGACTATGTCATGCAGCATGAACACACTTAAGAATATCACACCTCTTGAGTTAATTAGAGGGGCACCAAAACTAAAATTCAATAGTAATCATTTATATGATGTTGCTTGTTAAGAAAATAGGTCAGGTCATTATTTTATTAAATTAAGAATATAGTAACTTCTAGATCACTAGATAGATTATACATGGATTTGTTTGGGTCCATTAACATCATAAGTTTGAGAGGAAAGTCCTATAATTTTATGATAGAAAATGTAAAACCCGAAAAAATATTGATCGTAGTTGTCGCACGCATTTCAATGCGCCACACGGTGAAATTAGGTGAATTTTCAAAGTCGTTGGAATTCTACGCAATTAATTTTATAAAATTATACACAAAATTTTGATCGAAACGGTATAAAGGACTTATAGTAAATTTTGCACGAAATTGAAATTAAAAATTGTCGAAGGGTTATTAAAATGAAAAATTACTTAAATGCCCTTTATGGTTATGAAAACATACTTAGGGGGAAAGGGGCATATGCGTAATAACGATCTAAATAATTTCCATAAGGCCTCTTAAGCCTTCATTCGGTCCCTCTTGCTCCTTACGGACAGCATGAATTTAATACAACTAAGTGGCTTAGCTGGCTTTCTTTCAGACGAGATATAAGTCCAGATTGCATTAGTTAGATCATGGATGTTAAGACTGTATGTACAACAATACATTTCTTATAGATTTAGAATATAAAGCTGGCGGAATTAGTATATTGTTGTCCGTCTTATCATTGGGTAAGCTCTCTATCTTTCAGAGGTTATAAATCACACGCATCCGCGTCACATAAACGACACCACCTCCATCTTTCTCTCGTGCATATTTGAGTGTGATGTCTTTTCCTTCAGTTTTCTCTTCTTTAGACCAGCCAAATGATGATATGATCCACGCATGTTGGATAGCCTAATTGAGCCTATCTTCCTTTGGATTAGAAGAGCCTATGAATCCCCTTATGCGCTAAATCCTTTGAGAGAATAATGTAATGTCCTTAACCGAGAGTTTTCTTAAGCCGAGGCTTAAGATGTAATTAAACACGGGGGCTTGCACCCGTGAGAAATCGATCCCCACATCAAATAAACTTCATTCGAGCTGATGTATCGAATAGGAAAAATCTCGTGATTTTGATCAAGTCATATATATTATTACCCATCGAGGTGTATAGGTGAAGGTCGATATCCTCCATGGTTAATTGTATATATGATATCATATGCCTTCCATTGGCTTGCTTGCATAGAGTGTAAAAGCCTACGACCGTTTTGTCCTACGGGATAATGCGATCGTATCATTTGCATAATATTTTCCGCTAAACAGAATCCTTTTGGAGACCCACAGAAGGCTATTGAGGAGATTGACACTCATATTTATAAGCTAAGTGGCAAGGGTGGCCTTGTGTATAAGAATCGGGAGGTTCAATCTTCATCCAAGGCAGGAAAGTCAAGTGAGGAGAAATCGAGTAGATCCCATAACTGATCTACAGAAAAGGTCAAAAGACCGTCCAGTTCAAGTTAACCGATCTATGAACAAGGTCAAAAGACCATCCATTTCAAGTCAGCCAAGACGGGCTGATCAACTAAGGAGTTTCGCAACGATGCAGGTTTCAACTCTATTGATATTTCAAATGCATGTAGTCTAAGCTTTGTCAAGGTGGATTGGCAACCAAAGAAGATTATTCACCTTAAGAGGACTAGAGGTGCTTGCTCCTCTCCTCGAGAGATGGAAAAAGAACATATAATTTTGTCAGAAGAATATAAAACTTTTAAAAATATGCAAAAAGATAAAGTTTTCATGCATATTAAGTTTGAGCTTGCATATACTACATTAGAATGTGAGCTCTATATTTTCATGAAATTCAGCAAAACCTTTAAGTCAAGATTTGATCACAAAAAGTTTAAATGAAAACTTAAGAATAAAAAATTACAAAACTACGAAGACTCACTCTAAGGCTATAGTTTTCGTTAGACGATGGTGTCACAACTCAACCCAACAAGGACAGGTCCTATCGTGTTGAGATGTGACAGGCAAATTCCAGTATGAGTACACTCTAAAATGATGTTACTGTATTGATATGATTTTGACAGTCTTTACCGATATTTTGATTTGATACATTATACAATTTCTGTATTGATTGGTATTACGGATATAATGATTGCTTTATAGATTTGACACTCGTACTAGTTTACTACTTTATTGACTTTCATACTGTAGTGTTTTACTATTTATATATTATACTACTACTGCATGTAAATTTTACTGCTTCTACACTGATTCAATGATCATATGAATATAATTGCTATGATTTGGTCCTTGACATGCACACTGCTTCTTTATCGTATTTTGAATTCAGTAATAAATTTTAGTGACCTGATGAGTTTTTTAGCTTATTATATGCGGTTAAATGATTTCAGACCAAGGTATGGGAGCAAGAGTGTAAGGCTGATCAGAATTTTTCATGT
This sequence comes from Dendrobium catenatum, assembly GCF_001605985.2. Lineage (NCBI taxonomy): Eukaryota > Viridiplantae > Streptophyta > Magnoliopsida > Asparagales > Orchidaceae > Dendrobium > Dendrobium catenatum. Next base: position 340,073 of record NW_021319645.1, on the reverse strand, counting down.
TCTTTTTCTTTTTATATTTTTTTTGTACTCAAGACAGAATAGTTATGATATGATTGTATAGATCTTGAGTATTGTATATGATTTTTTAGAGTGAATATAGATGTATACATTGATGTTTTAAATTATAGAATATATTTTACTATTTATTACTGATAAATGATATTAGATAACTCTAGTTGTTGTTTATTAAAAGATAAATAAATAATTCTTCTAAATTAAATTATGGGGCATCACAATTGGTATCAAATTGAGATGGTCATAATGTGTCTTACCTCGAGATAAATAAGTTTCTCAACAGTGCCGATGGACGAAAACGGCTCAAAGTCACCAAAAATCATACTTTCCCCCTTCACACTCCTCTTTTTTTTTTCATATTTCCTCTCTTACCCAATTTTTCCTTCTCTATTAAGAGAAATGAAAAATGAAATGCTTATATAATTGATTAGTGGAATTAGATATTATTAAAATATTAAAAATTATTCTAATTATTTATTTATTAAAATATTAATTTCATCTAAATTTTTTTTAAATTTTTAAATCCAAAATTCTAAAAATTATAGAAAAATATTCATAAATTAACGCATTTTATTTAGAAAATTATAATGCAATCGGCTTGTAAAACGGACACCTGATGGTCCCAAAAATCTTACTTGTATCAACATGTGCCAATTTCTTAAGAAACTTCAACCGTGCCCAAAAAAATATGAAAAAAATTGAGTAATTAAAGCACAACACTATAAATGTTCTAGCGAAGACGGTTTGTGATTTGAAGTTACAATGACTATGAAATAATTATTGACTGCTCTAGGTCAAAAACTTTCTTTAAAACATTAAGGGCTTTCACAAATGGAGTTCAAAAGAATCAGGGTAAGGTGGTCAGAGGATTATAGTCGGGTGACGGTGGTCTAAAGACCATAGTCGGAGGTTGACATAGGTTGGTAATTGGTAGGCAATGGAGATTGGAAGGACCCTAGTCAGCAAGCGATGAAGGTTGAAAGTTGAATGGATCATAGTCATGCAACGGTGGGCCAAGGATGTGGTCAGGCGTGATGGTCTGAGGATCGTAATCAGGCAACGCTCTATGAAGGTTATACATCATCTTCTTCTAGAATGAACAAGTTTAAATCATATAGGCTATATTATTCATTTCCCGGAGTTATTTGCTATTCATGTGGTATAATAAGACATATTGCGCATATATGCACACATAAATCCCACTTAAGCACTTATTATAAATGAATACCAAAAACCTCCAGGAATCACAACATGCATACATCTCACAGTATTGGGAGAACAAAGCAAATTTGGATTCCTAAAGTGACATCTTATAGTTTGTGTAGGTGTGGCAGCATGTCGTTCCTGAATAGCATGTGCTCACTTAGACTTTAGTGAGAGAAGCTCCAACATAGTGGGATGTAACCTAGGGTCACTTCCTACATCAACGACAACTGCATGGGCCATCTACTAGCAATCGATATAAGGCTATTGAGGAGGCCACCGTTCAGATTCAAGAGCTAAATGGAAAGGGTGGCCATGTGTATAGGGGTCGGGAGGTTCAATCTCCGTCCAAGATAGGAAAGTCGAGTGAGGGGGCATGGCATAAGCTGGAAGTCTTGTTCAAGTTTTTTTTTTTTTTTTAATTCATGTAACATAATTGGAAAATGATTTTTGGCAGGCTAATGTTCGTAGGCACCTGCAACCAGAAAAAGAGTCTCAATCCTTATAACTTATTTACCAAAATGGAGAAAGATCGCTAGATTTGGTACTCTTCCTTATTGTATAAATTTTTATTTTATATGCACCAATGGTCCGGCTTAACTTCTTTTGAATTTTTTCCCGTTTAGGTTGAATTTTGAATTAGATGGGGGCATTTAAAGAATATTAATAAAAATATTTTTTAGAGTAAGATTTTAGATCTTAAGATTTTATCTGTGCATGAGGATGCTAATGCTATGTGAGAAAAAGTGGCTAGTGATATTAAGAATATTGCAAAAGATGTGCTTGGAGTATCAAAGGGAAAAACTCCTAATAGTAAAAATAGTTTGTGGTGGAATCCAAATGTGCAAGAAAAGATTAAGAATAAGAAGATTTGTTATAAAAATTGGTTTAATTTTAAAAATTCTGATAATTGGGAAAGATATAAAGAGGCTCGTAAGGAATCTAAGAAAGCAATATGCGATGCAAAGACCTTAACTTTTAGTGATTTATATAATAGATTAGATACTAAAAGGGAGAAAGATATATGTATAAATTAGCCAAACAAAGAGATAGGAGTAGTAAGGATTTAGTTCAAGTGAAGTGTATTAAGGATGAAGATCAAAAAATACTTTTCTTAGAAGATGATATTCAACAAAGGTGGATGAGATATTTTGCTAAACTTTTTAATGAAAATTATGAAAATAAGATTGACTATAGTGACTTAGTATTCATGCCAGGTGTATTAGTAAAACCGAAGTTAGAGAGGCTTTAAAGAAAATGAAGGGTGGAAAAGCAATTGGACCTAATGATATTTCATTAGAGGTGTGGAAATGCTTAGGAGATGAAGTAATTTCTTGGCTTACTAAACTTTTTAATAATATTTTGAAGACTAAAAGGATGCCAGATGAGTGGAGAATGAGTATGTTAATTCCTATTTTTAAGAATAAAGGCGATGCACAGGATTGCACGAATTATAGAGGTATTAAGTTAATGTGTCATTGCTGATGATATTCTTCTTGTTGATAAGACTAGAGATGGAGTTGAAAGTAAACTTGAATTATGGAGGTCAACATTAGAGACTAAAGGTTTTCGCTTGAGTAGATCTGAAACGGAATATATGGAGTGTAATTTTAGTAGTAATAGAACTAGTGAAGGGTTTGTGACTTTGAGCGATCAAGTCATTAATAAGAGTACACGTTTTAGATATATTGGATCTATTGTTTAGAGTGATGGTGAAATTGATGGGGATATTATCAACAGAATTCAAGTTGGATGGTTGAAGTGGAGGAATGCATCGGGCTTATTGTGTGATAGAAAAGTAACCCTCAAACTTAAGAGAAAATTCTATAAGATGGTAGTGAGGCCTGCAATGTTTTATGGTGCTGAATGTTAGCCATTAAAAGAGAAGCATAATACTAAGTTAAGTGTGGCAGAGATGAGGATGCTCAAGTGGATGAGTGGCTTTACCCTTAGAGATAGTGATAAGAAATGAGCATATTCGTGAAAAGGTTGGAGTAGCTCCAGTAGAAGATAAGATTAGAGAGAGTCGCCTTAGATGGTTTGGTCACATAAAACGGTGGCCTTCCAATGACCAGTTAGGAGAGTAGATGTATTAGATTTGACTTATGTTAAGAAAGGTAGAGGCAGACCTAAAAAGACTTGGTTAGAAAATATTAGGAATAACCTTTCTTTATTAGATTTAAACGAGAATTTGACCTTTAATAGGACAGAATGGAGAAAAAGGATTCATGTAGCCGACCCCACGTAGTGGGATAAAGGCTTGATGATGTTGAGGTTAAATTTTGAATTAGATTTGCAAAGATAAGGAGCAGCCTCATCATTTTGCTGGCGATGATGATAATCAAGTGGTGGATGATGCATTTTACGATATTTTGCTGTCTTTTGTTCCTGCTAATGAAAATTGAGTTAGATGATTTCAAGACTAGCAGTTTTTCATGTTTCCATCAGATGTCCTGTTAGGTTGATGGAGTTGAAGAGTGTGCTTTAGTTATTAGATGAAGCGGTAATTTATTGAATTTTCATTGACAAAGAAAGCTTGTATTGCATCAAAGTATGAATAAGTGAGATAGCATATTGCCTTGTATAAACCATTGCTGATACTTGATAGTTGATAAGACTTATGTAATCGTGGTCTTGCTAATATTGAATTTTTATGATGAGTTTGCTTGGTTTGAACAGTTTTTCAGCATATATAGTCTTTTCTTTTTTCAGAAATGTTTGTTTAAATTATCAAATATGTACTTTTTTGTTTTCTAGAATGCTAGATACATGCTACAGACCTAGAATGGAATTTCTTTTGAAAGGCTTTTCTTCTTCATCAAATGAGATTGGTGTTTGATGTCTTTTTTCGTTGCCACATCTGTGTTAATTGTAGGGGAAGTTTTTCATACAGCAGGTAGAAAACTTTTGTTGCAGACTCAGAAAGATTCCTCTAAATTGGATCGGCTAAGCAGAAAGCAAATGTCAAAGGACGAAGTCAAAGATCTTAGGTTAAAAATTCCACCAAAAAGCAAGTTTTTGGCTTTTCCAGGAATGTTTCTTCTAATATTCTTGGAACGATTTCTTAGACGCGCACTCTGTGTTAGACTTCAAGTCTTGACCTTTCAAGAATTTATGCGCCACTGACCTCGGCCAAGAGTAAGACTGTAATAATTTTAGGAGCATGAGATGAGATTTTTGCCGAACCTTGTTCTCATTGCTTCCAATGAAAAAATATGGTTTCCTGGTGAGTAAAAACCCGTTAATAATGAATATTCTACCAAAAATATTAACCATTCCATCCACAAGTTAAAGATAAACTACAGGAGCAAATATTTGTTTTTTTTTTCGGATTTTTCAGGTCGCTGCTTTCCATGAATAGGTACTTTACTTGATCAGTCTCTTGTAAATTTAGATTCAAGTGTTTTCTAGTTAAGTTGGATAGATACTAAATAATTGGAAAGTCGAATAAAATTTTAGCCTTCATTTGGGACGATTTTCACCTGACTTTCTATAGCAGGTTTATAATATAAAAATTTTAAGTTCAAGAATTATTTGTGCTAAAAAGGAGTTTTAGAAAGCAATAAGAAAATTGTCTCAAACGAAGCCTTAGTCAAACAAGAAACAAGAATTAAGTTCAAAAACTATTAGCAATAAGAAAATTGTGCTAAAAAGGTATACTAACAGATGGATGCATGAGTTTCCATAGTTTCTTTCAAATTATTACAAAAAAATCGATTTTACTTTACTCTGGATCTATCAAACCAAACAAGAGAAATAATTCTCCTGCATTTATTTTGCAGACAACCAAACAGGTGTAAAGTATTCAGAATACACTGCATTTACTTTACACTGCATTTATTTTACATTGCATTTTCTTTTCAGGCAACCAAACAGACCCTTAGTGTAAGGTTTGCTTTCTATGGACCTTAGGATCCCTAATGGAAGTGAGATTTTCTATTCACCGAATAAAAATGTTTGCTACATTAAATTATATTCTAATAATACAATAATAGGTACTCATTATGAGAAATTGAGTGATATTAATTCGATCACCATCTTTTGGGATGTTGTGCCAAAGCATGTAATGGATGACACGAGCGTTAAACACAAAGTCACTCACTAAGGAATGTTGATATATAAGAAGTAAATTCCTAGGGGTTGTATTTACTATAAACCAATTATGTTGGAGATCAGTAATCATGTTAAGTCATGGTCGATTATTACTATTTGCCTCCGACATACTAGAAATTGCATTGCAATCCTATTAATATTTGTTCTTAAATTTGTGAAAATTTTGTAAAGCATTTCAGAGTAAAATGGGAATGCAAGTGAGATGAGATTGTAAAGTAGTACTAATGCAAAGATCATAAATTTGATATGACAAATGTTCATGTAACATGACCATTGAATTAGTAATGGATGCTTCCTATATCTTGCAAAAGCCGCTTCATCCTCTATCAATCGAAACCATTCATCCCGTTGAGGGCCAGATGATGATCCTACAACACACAAGCGCTTGAAAGAGAAAATTCATAAATATTTATAGATATTCACGGCTTTTGTTAAATCATACAGTACAATTTGTTATGCTCCAGATTATTGCAACGACACTCTAATAGTAATTTTGAGTGGCTCCATCATATAGTATAACCAATATCGTATAGTATAATCTATTTTATTCTAACCGTCCCATGACTAATGTAAACTACTAGTTAACTATGTCAAATTGTATATTACGACATGGATAATAAATTACGAACAATTCTTCAGATCATTTCAATCACTTATTCTTCCAAACAATTTACCAAACCAAATCATACAGTGCTATGTGCGTCATACAATATGATGTGTGATCATAATACGAAGTTGATTTTATTAATTCTCTATATATTTAAATTTTCAAGTATTCAGGAACCTCCTAATATACACACAAACATAACTAAACAATAAAACATAAGGAAAAAAAAAACATCAATCACAAACACAAATATTCATAATATAAGCACAACCAATACACATAAACAACTCACAATGGTATAGGCACATAAATCAATCACTCTCAACTAGTTATGAGTGCACTAAATCTTTCATTGCTGTATTTATAAAAATATCCACCAGCTGGTCTTTTGATACATAATTTCTAATAAAGTGATGACGTATAATATTCTGTTTTATTTGAGAATGTTGAATTGAGTTGTTTGTGATACAAATAGTATTAATATATCATAAGAGATAGGTATGTTATTTACTTCGAGACCGAAATTAAGAAGTCGCTTTGGCCATAAAAATTGAGCGACACAACTTCCTACAACCATTGTTTAAAATTGCGCAATATGAGGCTCGCCTCAGCGCAATTCCAGTGAAAAAAGCCTCGAGGCTTACGCCTCAAAGTTTTTTTATGAGGCTTACAGCCTCACCCTATTTATATATATTTTTATTAAAACTTACATAAATCCTAAATTAAAGCCTCAAAAAAATTGTGCTTTAATGAACCCCCAAGCTGCAACAACTTGCTCTTGACTTTCTTGACCTCCAGCCCTCCGTTTTCTCCATATTCAACATCGTCGTAGCCGCCACGGATCACTTGAAACTCGCACACCACCACCACTTCCTCTAAAATTTTAAGAGTATTAATCTAATCTTTATATTAATGAAAAACATTTATGAAAGAGGAATATGACTGAAATAAACAAATAAGCAAATTGGGAAACATTGAACTCCATAGTATGAGAGAGGGGAGAGAACAATTTGTTGTTATGATGACATCTCAAATAAATACCTCCTTAGTGATGACAGTGTAGATGAAATCTATGTTTTTGTCAACTATTTCAATTTTCTTAAGGAATTTAATGTGGATGAGTAGGGAACTGAGAAAGAAGGAATTTGGTGTTAAACTTGATATTATATGATATTTTTATGTCATTTATATATTTAATATTATTTTGCTCTTATAATATTTGAATTTCAATTCTATTATATGTAATTTATCACTTGACACTTAATATCTTGTGCAACTTTTTATTTTACATATATGTCAATTTGTTACTTCATAATTCAATAGAGAAAAATAACATGTCATTCTTTAACATATTATTTGGATATTATATAAAAAAATACATTTAACATTTATTTTGACTTAACGTAATTTTTTTATTTTGAGGCTTACGCCTCAAAACGCTTGAGGCTTACGCCTCGCCTCACGAAAAAAAAAACGTCTCAATACCCAATTATGCAATTTTAAACCTTGCCTGCAACAATGTATTATGCTTCTGCAATGAATAGGGCTACAGAGTTATGTTTTCTGGACAAAGAGATTAATATACATCCAATAAATTGAAATGTTTCTTATGTGTTTTTCTTCTCAACTCTACAACCTACAGAGTTTGATTCTCAAAAACATACTAGGTTAAATGATACACTATCCTTAGTATACCAAATATCTAGGCTAATTGTTCGTATGAGATACTGAAGAATTTTCAAACGCGATCAAATGTGATTCATTAGATTTAGCATGAAATTGTGCTTGTGAACAAACATTAAATATAATATAAGATTGATTGGCAGTCAAATATAATATGTATCTTATTATGCCTTTATATTTTTTCGGATTTACAGGTTTTCCACTAGGGTCTCTATCTAACTGAGTAGTATTGCTCATGAGGATATTTACACATTTGCATCCTTACATGTCAAATTGCTTAATTAATTCTTTAACATACGTAGTTAGGGTATTAGTTCAGATTGTGGATCTTATGCGGAGATTTGTTGGGTTCAGAATAAAGGCGAGGTTAACAATGACGAGTTTATGATTTTAGCTATTGGAAAGTTAAAAAAGTGAGGGAGGGGAGGTGGTTGCTATGGATGTTTAGATGAGTAGAGTGGGTGAAAAACGAAGAGCACAAATTTGGACTATTGAGGAAGCAATTTTATAAATAATATATAATATATATATATATTATATTATATATATATATATATATATAATATATATAATTATATAATATGTATGAGGTGAAAGGAGATGTGAGATGCGAAGGACGCCCAGAAATACGAGAGGTTTAAATTAATGGAAAATAGTAAATAAAAGTGAAAAAAATAATTATGTATTCATAGATAAGCCAAACCTTATCAAAGGAAGGATGAGATGAGAGCCATCATGCCAAACTTCAAGAAATAACCACCAATAAAATCCCAGAAGAATTGAATTCTTCAAGTTGATTTCAATACTTTATAATCTGATATTACACATCATTCCTATACATAAATATAGCATTCAGATACTTTTGATATAAAAAAATCGAAAGGCAATATTAAAGAGGGTCAGCCAAGGAGGATGCATTGACCAAATTCCTTAAATGCATGCATCCACTTGGAAACTTCAAAAGACACTTTATGACTCTTCATGCAAGCATCAAAATGTCAAAATGAAAACACCCTGAAAGAGCGTCAGCCATTGTCAATTGACTTTCATGGGGCTATGGAAAACTAACTTTGACTTGCTTGGGTGGGCTAAGATTAGCTAACATGGCCACCATTTTCCATGGTTACACAACACACAACACATCACTACAACTGCCTTATAATTCATGGAAACTAAAATAACAACATGAAAGCAACAAAACTATTATAGTTATATAAAGTTGACAAAAGGAGGTCATCCATTAATCATATCATTTTTTTAATCATATCATTTTTTTAGATTTTCATTAATTTTCCAAAATTTATCATTCTAGTGATGCATCAACAATGAGGAGCAAATTCATGCTTTAGAAGAGGCTCGTGCTTCCCCACAATCCACTATAAAATGCCACTAACTTCCTTAGGAAGAACTGATAATCAAAGAACCATGCAACCAAATTACAGAGGGCAAAGACAATTCTCCCCACAATGTCAAAAATAACTAAAACCACAATAACAGATGGTGTCTAAAATATATAACACATGATAATTGAAGTTATTCACATGGTCAATCATACACAAGATTAAGCTGTCAAATGATTTATATCCATTCAAGAAATATGAAATGGTTTCAACCTCATGAGTAGAAGGAGAACCCAAAATAATTAGAATTAATCGTTGCCATAAAATAAATCCTCCTAACAAAAAAGAAAGACTTGTGGAAGGCAAAGATTCTTCTAAGGTTGTAAGGCTACAGCAACAAATGCAACATCAATTGCATGTTAAATGCCAAGAGATCAATAAGTTACATGTTTACCGTAATGAAATGAGTGATATGATGAAAGAGCTATTCGATTAGCTTAGTCCAATAATATCAAGTGAATGCAAATGAACAACTACATTGTGAAATTCCCCTAGTCTCATAAATCCAAAAATCAAAGCAAGAAGTACTCAAACTACTCTTTTGAGTGCTCCAATTGCTCCAAAAAGAGGACCAAATTCCTCCAAAGGGGCCACAGAGGCCACTCACACAAAAGTTGAGACGGTCACTAAAACAATTAAAGACTTATTTTGTCAAAAAGTTAAACCAAGCATTGCTTCTAAGATTGTCAAGGCATAAGGGGGAAAATGTTGACCATATATGATCGAAGACAATCAAGTATAGTACTCATGCAGTATGAAGCCAAAATTTAATACTTTCTCTAATCCAAAACTTAATATTTTCTCAAATACTGACAATTCCAAATAACAGTTGGCAGCTCAATTCAAGGCTAACTGCAAAAACACTAGAAGAACCGACATCATGCTGCAATGCTAGTACATGAACAACCAAGCTAAATATTATTTTTGAATGGTAAGTTGAATTACCCAACAAGTTCATTAAACATTTACAGAGCTCAATGCTCGTCAAAAGGTCCATCAATGCTATTAAAGTAAATATGGTGAATCTTTTCTTGAGAAGAGAATGGACGATATCATCACTAAATGTATCGCAAGATGGAAAAATCATACCATGTGATTTGTTCAACAGCTCATCTAAATATATATTTCATAAAGCTCCTAATGAGGAACATTGAGGATCAAATAACCCTACCTCTATATGGTTTTCAACAATTCCTAGTAATAATTGAATAAGTTAAAATTTTGAAAGGTTGCCTAAATGTTAATGTGCTAGGACCAACAATAACAAAAATTCCTCCAAAAAAAGGAAAAGAATGTAACGGATTACAACCCAAGAAACAATTATCGAAGCCAGATGCAAATAGTAAGCTTAAGAAGTCAAACTGGATAAACAATTATAAATCCATAATCTAAAAAGTAAATTAAGAACGCCTGCTAAAATTCTCCAACTAAAGAAAGGGCAATTTATATAAATCCATTTCAAAGAGATTTAATCAAGCATCACAATCATAATCTCATAAGCCAATTGCCAACCATGTTTGCAATTAAGTAAAAATATTCATCACAACAATAATAGCTCTTAGCCCAAAAGCCAAAAGTCCAAGTTATTTTATTGATTCAACAAGCTCCAATAGATCAACACATTCTTAAGTTCAATAATTTCAATGACCAAAGCCAGATTTCAAGTCTCAATTCAAGAAGCTCAAGGGCCAAACTGGTAAACCTTCCAGGTCACAAGCCTAAAAGTCAAATGATCATGTCAATTCATTCAATAGCTAAATTGAAACAACATTCAATGGCTCAACAAGTCCAAGAATTGAATTGCACCTTTCACAATTCAAAAAGCTCGAGGGTTGACCTAGCAAAGTCTCTTAGATCATAAATATAAGGATTAAGCTACTTTGCTAATCAAACAAGCCCCGAGAGCTGAATCAGCATTCAAATCTTCTGCTAAATAAGCCTAAAAGATTAGGCTTCAACATGGAACTACATTCCAGTAAGCCTAATGGTCAAATTGGTGAAACCTCCCAGATCACAAGCTAAAATTCGAGCTATCACGTCAATTCAACAAGCTCCACTAGCCAAGTTGCACAACTTGCAACGGTTCAGCAAGTTGAAGGATCAAACCGCCTCCTTTCCCGGTTCAACAAGCCCAAAAGGTTCAAATCAAATAATTAAATAAATCTTCTACATGTTGAACTCAAACAACCATGAAACTCAGATGCATTTGAACTTGAAACCATAAAAATCATATTTTTCAATTTATAAATTCATGGAAAGAAGCGTAACTGCATAAGAAATAATCATACCTGGGAAGATCTACAAATAGATTCTTAAGCTATACGTTAAATCAAAGAAAATAGCAATGGAAGCAAGAAAAAAGATAAAATACCTTTCAAAACTTCATTCTTCACAAATACTTCAATAGAATTGTTAATAAAAAACTGTGGAAGCAGCAACGACGAAATCAATGCAAGTGGAGCTGCTATCCATAATATAGAACCCTTTCCATCCTCGAAAGGAGAAGAAACCAAATTCCTCGCTTCAACGAGTTGGTGACTCAATCCACAGAAAGAAACACAACCCGATTTTCCACGGAATGGGTCCAAATTGATCCTTCCAGAGGGCTCTAACTTCCTAAGAACTGTATACTCTTCTATACTCTCTGCACTCTTAACTTCTGAACTAGGCGATATAGAAGATACCAACTTTTTCCCAGGGGAACTATCTGAATTGGGCAAGTAGGAAGCTACCTTCAATGGAGCAACAATAATGGATTTCCCTGCGAGATAAGAAACTTATTAAGCTTCGACAAGGAGAACGTCGAAGAGGACCAGTGGTGGTTTCAAGGATACGATTAAGCACCTCTTGCAATGTTCCCAAACCTAATCCCGTTTTTTCTGCACCGAAAATTATCCTAGATAAATAACGAAAACATCGTAAATCGTTAGACGGTAGGAGATTGAGGAAAAGCAAACGCTAGTGTGGAGTTAAACTATTACTGTTGGCAAATGAGGGAGAGAAATTGAGTCGTATCTTCTGACGAGTGAAGGTGGAGATGAACGAGAGGAGGGACAGATGAGACAAGTGAGGCGAGGAGTGAAGAAGACGGCCGTTGAAGGCATTGCATCGGCCTCGTCGTTTGTCGCCTGGTCTTCTTGTGAATTGGGTTTTACGGTCCAATCAATTAAACCCTCCAAGTTTGAAACCTAAAACCATGAAGCTAACCTTGATGGGTTCGTTTGGAGTTGTGACTATCAAATAAGAGATCTTAAATTTAAAGTTTATGTATATGATGTATGTATGAATTTGTCTTAATTATGTAAAGTGCAGAGATGTCAACATGAGTTTTGGGTCGGGTTCGGGTCAAACCCAAAACTAGCCCACCTTTAACTTATTTGACCTTAAACCGACCAATTAGACAAGCATGTCAGAAATTCAGATTCAGACCCAACCCCATTAGACAAAAATATTAGAAATTCAAAACCTGACCCGTCGGATTCTCGGATTGACTTGACCTACTAACACACATGTGCAAGAGTGTAGCACGCGAGCGTTAAGCGTGGGTCGCATGCGGGACTACGCGACTGTGTGCTAGGGAGGGACCTCGCAAATGCGTGGGTGCTAGCGAGTGCATGATGGCAAGCGAGTAAGGCTGAGGTCGCATCAGTGCAAGGGAAACTATGCGGGTGCGAGCGGTAATGTGACATTACTCGAGCGCAAGTGCAAGCACAGGCCTAGATCGCGGGGGCGAGTGCAGGGAAAGGCACTTGTGCAGGGGCAAGTTCGAACGGGGACTTGAGCAAATTCGGTTTAGTGGGTTGACCCAAACCTAACCCAAATTTTCAAACCGTTCAAAAATGAAACCAGAACACTACTCATTTTTTAAAGGGGTAGACCGAAACCCAAATTTTTTTGATCGGGTTTGGGTCGGGTCAATAATTGACACCCCTACTCAAATGTCCAAAAAACGAAACATAAAACATTTGTCAAGGCCAAAGGAGATTATAGCAACTATTGCATTGCAACTAATTATGTTGGATTGCATGCTCTTTAATTGAAGAATTTAAGTTGGGTTTTGGGCTTGGATTTGTTGAACCAAAATGATTGAAGCTTGAGATTATCATAGCAAGCAACAATAGTGTTTTTGAATTACTGATGATGGCGGTGTGGACAGTTCTAAAAATAATAATATTGCATACATTCGCATTATTAAGGATATGTATGCATGAGCTGTTGTGTTCAAAGACAAGTTGGTCTAATCAATTATTTTCCTATTTCAGTTGAATTACATTAAGGATCATTTTTAAGACCATATCTTTTTGCTTTAGTCATAGATGTTCTTGTTAGACAATTATAGGAGGATGTACGTTGGTGTATGCTTTTTGCTAATGATAGTCTTCTTGTTAATAAGTCTAGAGAGGGAGTTGAAGAAAAACTTAAATTATGGAGGTAAACCTTAGAGTCCAAAGGGTTTCGTTTGAGTAGATCTAAAATCAAATACATAGAGTGTAATTTTAGTAGTAATAGATCTAGAAAAGGGATTATGACTTTGGGAGATCAAGTCATTAAAAAGAGTACACATTTTAGATATTTCAAGTCTCTTATTCAAAGTGATGGTGAAATAGATGGGGATATTATTAGTAAAATTCAAGTTGAATAGTTGAGGTAGAGGAATGCATCAAGCTTGATGTGTGATAAAAAAAGTACCCCTTAAAACTTAAGGAAAAATTCTATAAAATGATGGTGAGACCTGCAATGCTTTGTGGCACAAATTATTGTCCATTAAAAGAGAATAATATAATTAAGTGTTCCATAGATAAGGATGCATGGGTGGATGAGTGGCTTCACTCATAGAGACAGAATGTGAAATGAGTATATACCTAAAAAGGTTGGAGTTGCTTCAATGGAAGATAAGATTAGAGAGAGCCTCTTATATGGTTTGGTCATATAAAATGTCTCCTTCTAAGGATCCAGTTAGGAGAGTAAATGTTTTAGATTCACTTTATCTTAAGAAAGGTAAAGGTAGACCTAAAAAGATTTCATTAGAAAGTATTAGAAATGACCTTTTTGTTAAGAGAGTTGCTATTTGCATGTTTTACATTCTTGCAACTTGTACAATTTTGATGATTTCAAATATTATTATTTTATGTGTAGTTATCTCCTAACACTTTTTGGAAGAGTTATTTTTTGCTCTTGTGTGTACTAACATTTCAGAAAAATCAAACTCCAGACTTCAAATCAAATTCAGCATTATATACTTTGTGTATTTAAAGCTTGTATTTTTTCTTTGAATTAAGTTTGAGAGGGAGTGATTGTAATTGAGTGAATAAACACACACACTTAAGGAGATCTTAAAAAATTTGTACTTATCGTACGGGATGAACATAGTTCGTAAGGGACGATCAAGTCAGTTATCTCCTCGTAAGAGCAATGGAACGAACAGGAATTGAAGAAAATTTTTCCAAGTCCTGATCGTCCATGACGAAATGTATTCGTCCTAGAACGAAACGTTCTCTGGAAAATTTTCGTTCAGACGAAATTTATATTTGTTCGAGGACGAGTTGCTCTCTGGAGTATTTTCGTCCAGGACAAAGTGTATTCGTCCCGGGATGAAATCTCCTTTGGAGAATTTTTGTTCAAACGAAATTTATAATCGTACCAGGACGAGTTGCTCTATGGAAAAATTTTGTCCGGACGAACCCATATTTGTCCCTAGACGAAGTGAACTGACTCTGAAATTTTAGTGACGTTCTACAGTTTTTGGGAACGACCTATGGAATAACCGTTCGTACCGGACGAACCTAGTTCGTACGAGATGATGTGTGTGTACGAAGTCATTTTGTACTCATATACATTAGGTTCATTTCCAACACATTTAAGTAAAATCGTCCAGGACGATCCACGATCGTACAGGACGATCCACGATCGTACAGGACGATCCACGATCGTACAGGACGATCCAATGTGTATTGACTTGAAAATTCAATTTTTGGACGGTTTTTTGTGTCTTTCCTATAAATAGTCCAATCTAAACTGCCACTTATTTTTTTGTGTCTTTCCTATAAATTTTTTAATTACCAATTCACCCCCCCCCCTCTTGGTTAGCCGTGAGACATAAGCTTAGGTTTAACAACCTAATTCATAGTGAATGAGTTTCAACACTTTTTTTATATTTAAATGAGATTTTGACTCTTAAAAAGACATAATAGAGAAAAAAGATTCATGTTACTAACCCAACATAATGGGATAAAGGCTTGAAGTTATTGTTATTGTTTTTGTTGATAATGGTAGTGTAGGTCTAGCAGTATGACCCATGATGGCTTTTGAGGTGGCTCTTTTTTTTATTTGTTAGTAAGCTCATGAACTAATTTTGTTGAGCCATAAATTCATTGTCACTCTACTCTTCAGCATGTAAGCCACATTGAATAAATTATAAATCATGACTCTTTCATGGTCCTTCAATTTCAATCCTTCAATTGCAATCCTTCAATGACTCCATTGATGCCTACTCAAGCTCAAACCCTAGTTTTGTTTCATAAGCTTATCAACTTTTAAAAGTGATGGTGTTATTCTTATTAATGACTTCTCCAATAATCTCTCACATGAATTCTCTTGATCTCCACTTGTCACATCAAAGCCTCCTCTAATGAGATCCCATCTCAATCCTACTCATTCGTCCCCTTGATGTATTCTCCTATGAGTTCCCACTCATTAATGTCGCCTCTCAAGAGTTTGTGTCTCGACTTCTCTAATGAGCTCCCATCATTATCCCACTAGAATCATCAATATCTTTATCGTCAATGCATTCTCCCACTTTGGCTCAAGCACAAGAGTTGAGCTAAAGTTTACCATATGACAATGTCTCAAGAATGAGCATAAGTTGCCTGCTATTAGGTTGGTAAATTGAGCTCAAAATTGGGCTCGACTCGACTCGTTTACACCCTTAGTTGTGTTTTTTTTTTCTTTTGGAAGCCAAATTTTTTTTTTTTTTTAAAGGTTGCACGGACCCATCCACTCTTACCAATTAATCAATATATTTGATTTAAAGTTAATTCTAATAATTTTTTTATCATTAAATTTATTTTTAATTGAATATACCATAAAAATTAGGAGGGATTACATACATATAACAAATATTTATTCACAAATCTAACACTTAAATATTTATACTTGTTTATGAAACATTAGTGGCAAAGCTAAGATTTTTTTCAACAATGGCATAAGTTGACTTTTTTTTAGCCTAAATATTAAAATTTTCTAGAGAAAATAACAAAATTTTTCATGAAAAATATATTTACACCAGTAAAAGCATATGATGTATAGGGCATCTTAAACTTTTTTCATCTAGGTTTAGGACTAGTATAAGCGGTTAAAAAAAATTGATTATTATAAAAAATGTATAATACTAAATATAAGATAGTAAATAACTTACAATTTATTATGTATACTATTCATATTCTAGAAGAGTTGAATGATTACTTCATTATCAATAGCTACTAAAATTTCTTTCTTAATATAAGCAAGTAATAAATCATTTATCCATTGATCTTCAATCTTATTTCGTAGATGATTTTTTATAATATTCATGGCAGAAACTATTCTTTCAATGCCTGCTATAGTAATGGGTAACACTAATGTCAGTTCTTGTAGTAAAATCAACAGGATATATAATATCTTCCCTACTTTGGATCATTTTCTTAGCATGACTTCTTATATCTTTTATTGAAAATAATTGATCATCAGATCGCATATCTATAATATAAGTATCGAATTGATTTTCAAAAACCATCTAATCAAAAAGACTAAAATCAGTTGGATAAAATTATGTCATTCTAATCAATTTGTATTTATTGAATGCATAAAACTCATTATTATGATTTAAACATGTCATACACAAAAGTAGCTCAGTATTTACTTCTGTAAAATGATTGTTCAAAATTTTTAACTGCATATCAAATAATGTATAAAAAAATTTAACTCTAAAATGATATAAATTTGTTAATCTTGAGCTCTACAATGAGGCCGGGCACGAGCAACCCATTTATCATCTATATATTGCATATTTTTTATGATGCTCATATAATGAAGTTATATTACTGATGAAGTCAGCCTACTTATTATCTCTCATATCCTGCAGTCTCATTTTACATATATGTACAAAGGACATATCATTTATAATATATTGCTATCCTATCTACAAATCTTATGATAATTAATTAGTGATATCAAGTACATCTTTCATCAAATACAGGTAAAAAGAAAATTTAGAGGTCTATAATGATTCTAATTATGTATACGCCTCATCTTTTTATTCTGAGCTTACACCATCTTCCAAAACAATTTCCAGAACATCAACTACTATAAAGAACATTGTGATCAACCTTATAATTGATTCATAATGTGAACCCCATTGCGTATCACTTGCACGCCTATGGGTTATTTCTTGATTTAAGCTTTGCCCTGGTAAAAGTTTTCCACTTTTTAATTTATTTAATGTCTTCTCGTGTTGTAGTTCTCAAAGCTGATCATGACACTTATAAGAAACACCAACAATATTTATTACACTCAAAATTATAGTAAATACCAAAGAAATATGGGCATGACTGTTTGCAAATTCCACAAATGCTTATTAAAGCTTATGTGAGAAGCAATAAATGTAATATGCTGATTTATTTTTATTTAGAAATAGAACCTTTAGACAATTAAACTCTCTTCTCATATTACTGGCACTATTGTAACATTGACTCTAGTATTTTAGAAATGCTCAAACCATATATTAAAAGGAGTTGTTCAATTGTTATTTTTAGACTATTCGTAATTGTATCTAGCACATGAGAAATTCCCAAAAAATATTCTGCTATCACACATTTCTTGTTAATAAAATGTAATACAGTTGTCATTTGCTCTTTAGTGGATGTGCCACATGATTCATCAACAAAATTTGAGAAAAACTTATAACCAATCTCCTCATACATGATGTTTGTGATTGCAATAGTGAAAACTCTTGTAATATCTTTTTGAATATCATATGCAATTAATTTTAAATTCTCAGGTGCATTCTTTAGCACCACATCTTGTGTGTCTTTGTTATGTTTAGCCAAAAAATGCACTAGTTCAAAAAAATTAACCTAATTTTTTGATGTACAAGACTCGTCATGTCCTCGAAAAGCTAATCATTGTCTCAAAAGAAATCTTATGCAATCAACATAAGTATTGAGATGGGTACGGTATATAATTGTAGCCTGATCAGATTACTTTTGGAACACAAAACTAATATATTGACTATGTTTCATTAGGTCTTCACAACTTCGTCTAATATTATTATGTGCACTATTATGGCTTCCTACATGAAGATCAAATTTATTTTTTCTAAATTTGAAAATCCATTTTTATTAAATATTTCTTCCTCTTTGTCGCCTCTATCAAATGTTCTGAAAAGATAAAAATATAGAAAATATGTTTTATCTTTACATATGCTATACTCTAGCCAATCAGAGTATTTGTTAAACCAAGTAGGACTAAAGCATATGTCTTTCATCCCACATTTACTTTCAAAAAATCATGAATGAGAGGCTAAAATGGCCCTTATTATGAATATATTCTACGAACTTCATCTTGAATGTTAGGATTAAAGTCAGTAATAGAAATTCATAGTCTTGGATCAAATAGAAGATTTTTTATACTTAATTCCATATTTTTGTGTAAATCAACATCCCATTGAATGCATTTTTTTTTCATTTTGCTCTTCAACCTTATTGATATTCTCATTCATATTATTTGATATTTTTTAATTTGAAGTTCGCTTGAAATATATTTTCATGATATTCAAACTTATACTCAAAGATGCCTCAATAATATATATCTACAGTCTACTATTATTCTGTTAAGATATAAAATTAAGAATTCAAACAAGATAGCACATCAAACAACTTAACAAGAATAAGACTACTAAAAAAAATAATACTTTGTATACTACAATTCTATAAATGAAATAGAAATTATAGAACTAATATATACATGCAAATATTACTTAAGTAAAACTAAAAATGAGGCGATTTTCTCTATGTTTTACTTTGTGATTGTATTAGAATTTAGATGTGCAAAAAGGCTGGTTATATACTTTTTTTTTTCTTAGGGGAGTACAAACCTTTCCTTAACCATTTGACAGATAATTTCATGCTCCTAAATAATAACCAAGGAAGCTTAAAAATCATAAGTACGAACTTATCCTTCCTCACAGCCCTTTGAGGGAGAAGAAGGCAGGTTCTCTCAATAATTTCATGCTCCTAAACTGAAATCAACAAAAAAATTTACATCTCATTTGCTAACTGCTGTCTACGCAAGCGCAAGCGTGAGGGTCGTGAGGCAACGGAGGAGACGGCTGCGGAACTCATTGGTACATCAATCGTCGTCGGTCGCCATTTGGACCTCTCGAGGTCGTCTATTGTTTGTGCATTCACACGCATGAGGAACGTGAGGCGAGGGAGAAGATTGCAGCTTGCAGAATGTTGCGATAGGCAAAGTCACAAAGAGAGAAAAAGCACTAAACTAGTAAAACTAGGGTTCCCCCACCCACTTGCCTTCAATAATCAATCGTCCCTCTCAAAAGTCTATAAACATAACCTCATTTATCCATAAATGAGAGGTGGAATAATTAAGAACGCTAAGACATTCTATTGCATTTTCTTGAAATCATTATCGACGACCACCTTCAGAAATCATCACCAACATCTTCAAGACTTTGATCATTTGACTCTTACCACTAAAGTATTAGCACATAACCCTATAGTTGGGTTTTACTTTCCTACTTGTGAAAACTATATTTTATTAATCCCTATAATAGAAATTAGATAATTGTACTCAATTATATATAATCCTATCTTCCTTAATAATAAGAAAGGAAGGATTCATGTATCTTTCTTCATTTATAATATCATTAAAAAAATTTTATCGCTTTCAACTTTATTTTTGAGTTAAATTTTTGTACAAAATTAAAAATATAAAATGCACACTCTACTATCGCTACCTGAAAACATCTCATTTCCGGTGAAATTTTTGATGAAAATTTTCTAGTAGATTTTCTGACAAATTTCGAGTGGATTATTTTATTTGCTTTCCAATGGATTTATTTCTGGGAGAATTTTCAATGAATATTATTTTTTCCTAACTTTATGGTAGTTGGGGACTTGATAGCAGGGCTGTAGGGGTTCGAATAAAATAATAATTTAATAAAATTTTATCAAATAAGTATATTTAAATTAAATATTATTAAATTAAATCAATAATTAATAATTTATTATTAAATTAAATAATATTAAATTAATAATTCATTGTTAAATTAAATAAATGCCGATCGATTTTGATTTCATGTCCACTCAATTTTGTCAACTCCCGCACGATTTCTCGGCAAGCGAGCCAGCCAACACCTTGGGGTGCTCATCCGCACAACTCTTAGTTGTCTGTTGCTTGCTTTTTCCTATAGATAAAAGAAAGTTCTCTTGTGTTTTTTGATAGCAAGAGTCTTGGAAATATATTAAAATATTTAATGTCTTTGTTTTGGGGAACTCTTATATGCAGCTATTTTTCAAAAAATTGAATACGACCCATTTGTTTAAGATTTAAATGTAAGAAAAAAATAATAATTACTTAATTTTAAAAATTTCAAAATTTATTTGAGTCAGCTCGTGAGCTCATGAGCCGAGCCTCATCAAGTTCGAACTTGAGCTTGACTCGTGAGCTCGATAAGCTCAGCTCGTGAGCCCATAAACAAGTCGAGCTTGAGCCGGCTCACGAGCTAGCTAGGCTCACTTACACCCCTAGCTGGCACGAGTCTGATAGACTGAGGCAATGCAGGTGGGGGGCTTGGATGGGGTGCTAGCAGGCTTAGGCAGTGCGGGTTAAGTGAATTTTTTTTTCCAGTGCAAAATAATCTACAAAAAATTCTACCGGCAGATTAATTCACTGGAAATTTGTCGGAAATACTTTTGATGGACTATATTGCATTGGAATTACTTTTCTGACACACATTTTATTGTTAGAAAAAATAAGTTAGAAATATGCCGTAAATACTAATTTACGACTCATTTTGAGCATTTTCCGACAGATTGTGGCTGTCGGTAACACGCAATTTTTCTGTAGTACATTATGAACTTTCAAGTTCATAAAAATTCGATGTCATTGATAGGGACCCATTCCACACATACTAGAAATATTTTTTTATTGATTGAAAATAAATCCCTCGATAAAAGATATCACAGTATTTGTGGTGAAGGCCCCTAAGGACTCACTTGCCTTCAACAATCAATTGCCCCTCCCAAAAAGGCTATAAATAAAACCTCATTTCTACAAAAATGAGAGGTGGAATAGTTAAGAGCGCTAAGAAATTCTATTGCATTTTCTTGAAATCGTTGTCGATGACCACCTTCAGCAATCATCACTATGATCTTCAAGACATTCATTATTTGACTATTAACACTTAAGTATTAACATATAACCCTATACTTGGGTTTTACTTTCCTACTTGTGAAAACTTGATTTTTGTAATCCTAATACTAGAAATCTGATAATCGTACTTAACTATGTATATTCCTGTCTTCCTTAATTATAAGAAAGGGAGGATTCATGTATCTTTCTTTATTTATTATATTATTGAAAAAATTTATCACTTACAACTTTGTTTTTTATTTACATTTTTGTACAAAACTAAAATATAAAATGCGCACTCTACCATTATAAAATTTAAAGTACGTAAAAATTTGGTGTCATCTATAGGAACCCATTCCGCACATGCTATAAATACTTTTAATGACTAAAAGTCAATCCCTCGATGAAAGATATCATGGGCCAGCATGAGTAAAGTAAAGTAGATTGGCTAAATGAAGTAAAATTATATGTTCATAAACCTAATCATACTTTTTTTTATTCTATGGCGAAGGTAGAATGTGTACAATCAAAGTATTTACAAACCTCTGTTTCTAATGGATGTGTCACGACACTATTTAATGTGGTATGTTTGTTATACCATCTTATGTGTGTAGTAAAGCTCATAGATGTATATAAATATTGTTCTTTAGGAATTATGAGTAAGTAAAATATCATACTATTTCTGCTTTCTTTTCATCTCGGACTTTAATTTAAATCTTGATGCATTGCAATGGCATCATGCAATTTTTGATAAATCATCTATATAGTATAACATGCATGCATTAACACAATTCATCTAGTATTGCATATGTCAAATCAATAGATAACTCTAAGTGGGTAGTGTACCCCTTTCAAATTAGTTGTTGAGCAGCATACAATAAAATATAAAAGTTTTGTACCTCTTTATTTGATTACTCTTTTGTATATTGTTCGAATTGTATCACAGTTCCATCATAAACTAACTCCTTAAGTGTTTAGATATTTTTTTCATCGTCTATATTAGAACTTGTAGACAGTCCACACTGAGAGTCAAAATGTGGCTCATAATCACTATGAGAAATCCAATAACAATATCTGGCATGAATCCTCTGTAAAATAGATTAACAATTACCTCATATACTATGCGGTGCACTTAATTTTTATGTTTAGAATACAAAAAAATGAAACCTTCCAATTAAGTTAAAGCAAGAAAGTTGAATGATTGTCTGGATGAAGAAATACAACTCATTAATGAACTCATATGTTAATGCCTTTCATTCTTACACCAATCATTTATACATCCAACATTTTTTATTCATAATATCCATAATATGAAGAATTTATCCTATATATAATATGAAGTTATTAGAGATTACTTTTGCAGCTTGTTATTTGGAGACGATACTAATTAGAGTTGACTATTCTTATTAGATTTTTCTTGATAATTTTTGTATGAAATTATCAAAGAGTGGTTACAAGCATTATGCTAGCAATTTTGCCATGTCTTTCTTCATAATAAATTAGGTGAGAGTTCTTTCTTATATCTCTCATGCTTCCACGATCACCTTCCATCTTTTACCACTTGGTGCATCACTTTTAATAGTGTTGAGAAGATTTCTTTTTTTAGTGAGAGTGCTAGCTTATACACATGGGTGACATATATGGGGAAAAGATCATTATCCATTCTTGTACATCCAAAATAATGCCTAAGGGAGAAGACACCTAACACTAGATAAATACCCTCTTAATGCCTAATCACAAGAGAAAACTTACGGACAATGAAGGAGAGGTTGACTGGTCTTAGAGAGCAAGTTGGACATGTGAGGAATTGAAATTGGTGAATGGAGCACTAGAGCAGATGGAGAATGGAGCACCAGTGATGATTTTTATAAATGCAAGCTGCAACGGTCATCGACGGTGGTGAATGGAATGGGAGAGAATGAACGGCATATAATTTTCACAAATGGGAGTGGGAATGGGAGGAGAATTTGCGTAATAAGAGGTCAATTATGGTGGGGTGGAAAATAGGGCTTTTTCGAGCGGCCTTTCTGGTGAATCTTCCATTGGAACTGTTCCATTGGCAGTTTTTCCAGAATCAATTCAACAGATTTAAGTAAGCTGGCAGACATTTCGCTGGCACATCTAGCAGAATGGTTCCAACAAAATTTTCACTGGAACATTTCACTGACTTTAAGCAGACTAGCAGATTCCACGACAATTTTTTTGCTAAAAAATTTTCATCGGACATGCCACCGGAAAGTTCAAACTAGATTTCATTGATATTTTCACCAATATTTTTAGTGGTATTCTGTCCGTTGAAAATTCTGCAGGAAATAATTATTTTTCTTGTTATGATTACTCTACTGAAAATTTGGGTGATTCTTCCATCTAGGATTACAGTGTTATAGTAAGAGTAATTATGCATGTTATTAATAACATTTAAAGATTCTATACTTAATGAGTTAGGGTCATTGGGTTATCCATAAAGGCCCTTATCTATTGGCATATGTGTTCCGTTAGTTGAACTAATTTCAAGTTTATTTAATTGGCAATGTTTGATGTGTGTATTTCCTAAGTAACTCCTTAGATCTTTCTCATGCTTCATAAATAGACTCTCTATCTAATTAAGCAAAATAAATGATGTCATTTCTAAGCTTCACTATTTTAGATGGAGAAAATTCTTTTGTCAAAATTATACAGGGTCTTTTTATGACCTTCCTTATGGGTTTTCCCACTTTCTCTACTAGGTTAGGTTGTTCTATAGTTTGGGTAGATTCTATTGGTGCTTCCTTTGTCTTCTCTTCCTTAAGACTTATCTTTCTCTCTAACTACCTCCTCTAACTCTTTACCACTCCTCAACTAAATGGCTTTGTAAAAAAAAAAAAAAAAAACTTAATGGCTTTGCCCTGCACTTTACTCTTGTCCTTGGGATTAATCTAAGTATTATTAGGAAGGGTTCCTCAGGTCTATTATTTAAGGAATAAGTCAATTGACCTAATTGATTTTCAATGTTCCCAATGGAAGTGACTTGGCTCTAAAGTTGGGTCCCCATATGTAACACTAAGTCTTCTAATAAGGGTTTTTTTTATCTTTGTATTGATTACTATTATTGAATCTTGTAGGATAATTAGGCTTAAGGTTTCCAAAATTTTGTTGAGGATGGTTCCAATTCTTTGCTAATCCAATTATTACCCCCATACTGATTATTACTCTACTGAAAAGTTGGGTGATTCTTCCAACCAGCGTTATGATGTTAGAGTAAGCATAATTATGTATGTTATTAATGACATTTAAAGATTCTACACTTGATGAGTTAGGGTCATTGGATGATTCATAAAGGCCCTCATATATTGGCATAGGTTCTCCCTTAGTTGAACTAATTCAAAGTTTATCTAATTGGCAATGTTTGATGTGGACATTTCCTAAGTAACTCCTTAAACATTTCTCATGCTTTATAAATAGCATCTCCATCTAATTGAGTTTTGATATGATTTCATTCCTAAGCTTCACTATATTTGATGGAGAAAAATATTTTGCCAAAAATATATGGGGTAGGTCATTCCAGATATTAATAAATCTTGAGATATGGAATTCAACCACATATTTGCTTTCTCTTAAGAAAAAATGGGAACAATCGAAGTCTAATGAAATCATAAGAGACTCCATTATACATAAATATTGTACATTTTGTTTTGTTTTTTTTTTTTTAATATATATTTTTTTAAGTTCATGCTTCATCATCATCCAACCTCAAATCCTTGCCACCAATCCAATCAAAATTCAAAACCGACCAGCAACAAACGATCACATAAGCAAACAAAATTCGACCAAAATGACTAGCCCTAAAAAAGGAGGCACACAAAACATCTCATCAACGAGGATCCACACCCAGTCAAAAGAAGCCAAACCACACAACAACAATATTAATTACTTTCGATTAGATTTATGCCTACGCTGCTTGCCACCCCACTGGAAAAAGCCTTCTCAACAATGTGATTTACCTTCAAGTAAAATATCGCATTATACTCCTCCTCATGCACATCCAACTCCTCTCCTACTTCCCCACAAGACTAAGACTCCTCAAGCCAATCAGAATGATCCACACTAGTATTATTCTAATTCACTGCCAATTTAACTTTCATATCCTCATTAGAAATGATAGTAACCGAAACTTCTGCCATTTGCACCAACTTCCAAATCCAAGGAAGGAACATGAATAGATAAAGATGGTTCCTCTGAAGAAATAACCAAATCACATGTCGAAGCATTCGAAACCACCGTGTTAACATTACACACACCCATGTTATCCACTTCTAAATTGTCTTGAAATGAAACAGGAGCTAAAGAATCCTCCATGCCAACAACAGAAACAACACCTTGACCATCAGAAATAACATTACAAACATTCAAATCCTTCGGAGTGTGTGCATCGGCCTCCAAAATCATTGGAACAACATAAAATTCCCTCTTAAAGGTCTAGGTTGGTCCTCTTCATGCACTAGGTTTTCCGGGTCTTTTTTTTTTTCTACTTTTTCCAAAAAAATTAGAGTTTTTTTTTTCTGTTTTCATACCAAAAAATAGTTCTTCTAAATAATTCATACTAACTATACAACAACTTAAAAAACAGGGAAATAAAACTACTCACCATTAAGCAAGTGAACACAGTTATCAATACAAATTTTGAATATTAAATTGTACTAAAAATCATGGATAACAAGAATAACTTCTACACCGGATTCTACTTGTAGTGCAATAATATAAAAAACCATAAAAAATAAAAACAAGTTTAACATGAATAGAAATACAAATAAATTAGTAATTCTCAAAATAATAAAAAGTGAATAAATAGATAACATGTCTAGTTTCCCACCAACAGTGCAAAAAATTGATTCCAATCCTAGCACTTTATATCAAATTTGAGTTTTCACTGGAAACTATGCAAGCGCATGTGTCATGTCAAGTAATACAAAAGTGAGTTAGTATTATTCCCATGAGTATAAGATTGATCTCAAATATCACTCTATTACTATTTCTATTGATTGCTAAATGTATCTTATCACTAAATTTAAAGGGTTATGCTAATGTAATAAGCAATGGAAACTATAAGGATGAAATTTCATGTTAAAATATGTTAAAATACCTTAAATTTACGATAATTAAGAATTCATGAGTACAAAGATTGATCTCTTAATTTGTTGTTGTGAATTAGATCATATGCAAATCCTCATCTCTGTCAAGCTTTTTGGAGTTTCTAACAAAGATACACTTTACTATATTGTTTCTATCTCCATAACAATCCCAAAATTCTATCGATCATATGTCCAAGTATGGAAGAACCCCATTTTAGTTCTTTTAATTGATGAACAAAACTAGAAATAAATTTAGCCTGACATGGAAATTAAAATAAATAAAACATCCTTCATTGGAAATAAAAATATAAATACAAGATAAGAGTTTATTTGAATGATAAAACCATATTTGTCTTGCAATAACATATACAAACTTCTTACCCACTGATCCCTCTTCTCTTTTTTATGACGTTGTGGCGATCTGACACTGACAAGTTGCACGCTGTGGAACATGGCGAATTATTGCGTCCCATCACCTGATGTCCGGACAACCAATCCAGATGTGCCACGTCACTCAAATACATCGGGATCCGTGTATTTTGGTGACATGGCGCATTTGAATTGTTGTCCGGACGAATCCGGACACCGGACACAATAATTTTCCGTGGAACCTTGCTCTTTGTCTTGATTCATATTTTGGCCTTTAATGACATAGTGTTCCAAAGTATAACGCCACAATGCCGAGTCTTTTTCTTCATTCCTTTTTGTTAATTTTTTTGCTAATTTAATGACATGCACCAATTATCAAATAAAAAATTAATGATATATAAATTTTAAAAGAAGAGTAAAATTATACTTTAAAAACAAAATTACACATAAAATCAACAATAATTCTCAGTGCTAAAGTGTGTTTATGCTTATAATGTGTTTAAACTTCATCAAATAATTTAAATAAAAATAAATGAATTATACTAATATAATTAAAATCTATAAATTCAATTATATTTAGTAATTATGTTGCATGTTTAAATTATTAGCATCAAATATATAATTAATTAGATTTGATTAAATTCTTATTCAATAAAAAAAATTAATAATTAAATTTCAACAAATTTTAAAATTATATTGCACGCTCTATGGCATATTGAACCTACCTAAGGATACTCAGTATATGAGTGTTCCAGTATTAGGTATTTTTTATTTTTATTTTATTAATAGTATATAATTTAAAGAATATTTATTGACTTGAGTGAGAATGCGAATTATTTTGAACTCTCATTTAAACATTGCTGCATTACCTTCCCCTAAAAAATAATGCAATCCAATTCTGTTTCTAAGACGGTATCTTATCTATTAGAGCTCTCAAAAAATATTTCGATATATCAATCCAACAAAAAAATTTAGGTTCAGATTGATTCATTTAATAAACGGGTCACATTCAGATTCAGAATTCCAACTCGTTCATTAAATTAGTCGGGTTTTGGTTGACCTGTCAACTCAATTTTAATCCGAATTGACCTTTTTAAATTTTTTTTGTAGGTATGATTGTCTTATTTTTAATTAATTAATATAAAATCCCTGATTTAAAAGGTATAATTTTTTTAATAAAAACGGATTATCGAGTCAAGTTCAGGTCATGCCGGTTGCTAGTACGTCGGGTTCCGACCTGCATTTGACTCATTTATTAAACGAGTCAGATTCGGAGTGACTAGATTTGGATCAACTCAATTTTGGGTCGGATCTGAACCTGACCCGTTGACCTATTTTGATATACCTATTACCTATTTGAGGATTATTCAAATAAATAGTACATAGATAGGAAAAAAAAATAATCATGAAAGGCCAATTCATAATCACCCATCAATTAAAAAAAAGACTATAGGAATTTGTCTCAAATTGGTTCCAAAAGAAAAATTTTCATGCCGCATAATAAAAACGTTAAAAATGTGTTCATATCAAGGTTGGTGAGGACGTAGGCGTAGCTGTCTACGGAAAGTATTTAGAAAGAACTCAAACTGTAAGACTGTAATGACAAAGCGTGCTTTGACCACGCGCCGACCGGAATACAAATGTGAGCGGCTGACCAAAAATAAGGGCTACGAAAACAGCTGAGAAAACAAAATTGCTTAGGTTAATTTTAAAGCCTAATTTTTTTATAAGATATTTATATTATCTTTTACTAAACAAAGGTGTTTCTTTGGTCAAAAATTTTATTGGTATCGACGGTTTTGTGACTTCTACAGGACAATCTTTAAAGGAAGATTAGAGCCTGCCTCAAAGAATAAAGTCTTTATTGCTATATACGGTTTTGTGACTTCTTTAGGACAGTCTAAATAGTCGAAGAACCGAGCCTTTTCCAGTGATGATGACGTCAAAATTTTTGACGGTTCATTTTTTTCCTTAATTTGCGAGAGAAAAGACCAATTTCTCTATTAAAAAATGTATATTAATAATAATAAATTATTATTTTATTCAAATCAAGCTAGCATTAGAGGGAGAAAAGGGAAGGAGGATGAAGAGAAGGGCTCTAAAGCTTGAGTAATCTTGGAACTTCACCCTGGCATCACCGCCAATAAATCCGCGCCCCTAGACCATCACTATTGAATCTCTCCCTTCGACTACTTTCGCCTGCCAACAACGGTCCGTCCGATTACCGTCGTCCGCTGACAACAGTCCATCTGACTACCGTCGCCACTAACTACGGTTCCTCTGACCATTGTCGCCCATCGACTACGGTCCCTCCGACCTCCATCACTCACGCTACGGTTCCTCTGACCTCCGTCGCCCGTCGACTACGGTCCATCTAACCTCCATTACTCGCCAACTACATTCCCTTCGACCACTGTCGCCCTCCACGGTCCTTCTGACCTCTATCACTCTCTGACCACAGTTCCTCCAAATACCACCGCCTGACTACGGTCCTTCTAACCTCCAATGCCTTCCATTATGGTCCTTCTTACCATTATCTCCGACTATGGACCCGCCAACCAAACGAACATTATAACATTCTCTTAAGAAGAACTATCATGTCTTTCTCTCATATGTAATATACTCTTTACAATGTATATTTGTTTCATTGAGCCAACGTGCTCCTCAGAGGAGGGGCATTATTTGTAATCAACCACCAACATTAGTGGATTCATTTCGATTGAGCAAGACCCCATGGTTTTTCCCCCTTTTCAGGGATTTTCATGTATAAACTATGGTGTCTCTTATGAACGTTGCACCATCCTCTCTTTTTTCTATTTGTGTGCTAGATTTTTGTATAAAGCTAGGACAGTAAACTTTATATTTTTGTACTGTCGCGAATATTTCAGTACGCAACTTGAGAAAAAGTGAATCATTGATGATCTCAACAGGTCTCTTTTCCATTATATAAAAAACTGTCGATCAAATATCATATTATGAAATAGTTAAGTTTATATATTCAATACATAAATCTTATAATTTTGACTGGTGTATGTGTAAATCCCTCAACAAGTTATGACAATTTATAGTCTAAGTGTTATATGAATATCTTATATCTCTCATGCAAGATAAGTTTAGAACATGGTACAAGAAATAGGATTTTTTATGTGAAACATTTAGTTAAGTAGAAAAATATTTAGTTCATATTTATTTGAATATTTAAATTCAAATATGGTGAAGGATTACAAAGAATAACATTTCCTATAAATGGAGAAACATTAATTAATATTGATATATTATAAAACATTGACTTGATTTGCTACACACTTTAACCAATATTTAAATTCAAAACTTTTGGAATCAAATTTAGGGCCAAATAAATTTTTGTTTCAATAAACTTATAATCAAATTTAACAAATTGATGAGACAAATCCATCAATACCTTGGAATTCAATCTGAGTGCAAACGCGCCAATATTAAGAACGTTAAATTTGATGAAAAGTATTGGGACATTAATTAGAGCATTAAACAATCTCCAAAATTTACATACTTATAATTAAGTTAAGCACCTCGATGAAAAAAATTTCAATGAGCCCAATAATACGTAATTTTTATATCATTACGGTACTTACATATTTTGAGATTTGCATATGATCAAATGATTCAATGCAAGCTATCCTTTGAACTATTTTAAATTTTAGCTATGCTTATAGAGTATGCTTGTCAAAAAAACTTTATGAAGACCCCCACTCTCTATATGAGTGGGGCCCTTAGCTTAATGTTTAAGAGAACTCAAAGGCTTGAAGTAGCTCCTTTGGACCACCGTTATTTGACTACTATTGTTAGACCACATTCATTATATCACCACCAATGGACCATTTCCACCATTGTACCTCAACCCTCTAACCAATGACTATGATCCTCCAAACATTATTAGTTGATTATGGTCATTTAACAACCATTTACCTAACTATAGATCTCTAATCATTATCACCAAACTATGATTCTCCCACCACTATCATCCAACTGCACTCCTTGATCATCATCCCCTGACTATATCTCTCCAATCATTATCGTCTACTACCTCCTAACCTCCATCACCTGATTATGATCACTTGATCACCGTAGCTTGGCTACGACCTCTCGTCCATTGGAATCTGACTATAGTCTCCACTCTCCAGGTCACCATCATATCACCTTAATATAGTCTCCTAACCACTAATGCTTAATTAAATAGATGCTCTTTGATTATATCACCATGTATAGACAATAACATCAAAGAGCGCCATCACATATAAGAATGTGCACATCAATGACACAAACCTTGACTCATGATGTTCATACCAAGATTTATGTTATACCCTTTAGTCTCCCCTCTTCAAAGGATTGAATAGATAACAAATGATCTCTTAATCGTAACTCTGATATAATGAGGCTATGTTAATTTCCACCACATAATCCATTCTCTATAATTTATATCTACTATATTATATGAATGCCTCCCCCATTTATGGGAAGGACATCATTTACAATCAATAACATGCTCTTGTAAAATCATTTCAATTGGGATTGCCCTCATTTTTTTTTTCTGTTTCAAGTTTTCAACATTAAAAAATGGATGTCCCTTGCAATCCTCTTTTATTCATGTTTGTGTGTGGTAGATCTGCATACGAAGCTAGAATATAAAATTCTCTTAATCACCATAAATCTTCTAGCATGCAACAAAAATAATTAATAGACTTGCACATTAATGAGATATGACTATTGTGATGTTTATATGAAATGTCTTAAAATATGATGATTTTCATTTGGTAATGAGCTTTGGATGCTTATGAATAGTGTCCATCAGACATCGCTCTTTGTCAAGTGACAAAAAGTAGTTGATAACGAATATTACAAGTCAGATAGTTAGAGGGGGGCTTTCAACAAGGAATGTTGGAAGTTCTTATGTAGGCAAGACTTAAAAATCATTGGGTCTAACTCATATTACCATACTGAAAGGGGGTCAAAGTTGATGCAATTATATGAGGAAGTGATCTTGGGAAGTTTCATACTATACAATGCATTATTACTCCATAGCCCTAAACATAGAGGATTAACAATTACATTGGTTCAAGTTTTTGTCAATTTCAAATCTAACCCTTCACACTCTAATCAATTTCAAACATACTCATTCAAATACTATATAAGTTTGAATCTATCTATTTGAACTTTAATCGAACCAAACTTTTGCTTAGGTAAGTTTTGATAATCTATTGGTGGCTTAGATTTATGAAAGAAGGCAATATGTAGTTCAAATTATAAACCATAATTGATAAAGTTCATAGCTGTTAACTCACACTATAGAAAGCAAGGTGATCATTGAAATTTTGGCTGATTTCAAGCAAGGAATTTTTTTTGGAAAATTTCATTATAATTCTTACTCAAACTAACCCACCCCATTTCCTATTTTTTTTTCTTTTATTAGTACCATAACAATCTCTATCTTTAGACCCCATAAGCCTAGTAATGTTATTAATATTTTAAAGATTACAAACATTGTTGGTTGTGATGACAAGCTCATGAATTTGTGGGTGCAAACCTACTTATTTTAAGCTAACATTGCAGGTATATAAAAAGATGAAGTTTAAATAATACTAAGTATACACATTTGATGAGAATCACATAAACAATTTTAGCCTAAATTAGAGAAGGGAAGTAGCCAAAAAGAAAAAAGATCACTACAAAGTACTAAAATTGCCATTTTTTAGTCTTCATATATTATGTCTGACATATGATTTATGAAACAAACTAGCACATACAAGATAAAACAATAAATTAAAGTAAGAAAATTAAGAATTAATTAAAATGCTTAATTTATTGTATATTGTATCGTACGATAAGCATGCCATTTTTAATAATTCTAAAAAAAAAATCCATCTATATTAATTAGCATCAAATACAAATTAAATTAATAAAATAAATTGT
Source organism: Dendrobium catenatum (assembly GCF_001605985.2). NCBI lineage: Eukaryota > Viridiplantae > Streptophyta > Magnoliopsida > Asparagales > Orchidaceae > Dendrobium > Dendrobium catenatum. The sequence continues at coordinate 307,224 of NW_021319645.1, read as the reverse complement.
ATTGTATAATCGTAGTTGGATCATACCATCAATTATAATGAAGAATAAATAAATCATTGTATGTTCTTTCCTTAAATATGTAAATTTAAATTTGAACAAATTGTATCTTATGGTTCATATCATATTGTATGATTATCTATAAGATTTACCTAACAAAGGAACTAGAATTCTAAACAATTATTAAAATTAAATTGAGAAAATATTGATGAATCATTTCATACCGTCTAAATATATTGGGAACATGTTGGTACAATCCAAAATCGTACAGGTCGTTAAATATCCTGAAAGCGATAGACGAACAAATAATAACGTCCAATCATCATCATATAGACCAATCAAATAGAAAGGTTTTAGGGTTCCAGTCAAATTATAGTAATAGTACTATGCAATCCATGAATGAGACTATACGATCAACTTTAATGAGTGCAAATTCTCCACCTTATAAGAGGTAGTAAGAAAGCCGTCTAAAGTGAGAACTTTTATTTGGTCCGATCACCTGACGTAGCTCTACGTTCAGACGCTAGTAAAATAGTGCCACATGTTCTCACTATTTACCGCGCGGCCCGACAACTCTGATCCGGAACAGAGACGGGATTGCTATGTTCGCGTGTTGCTAGATATTGCTCGGTATTTGCTCGGTATTGGTCGGTTTTGCTCGGAAATAACGAGAAATATCATTCTGTGAAGACCGATACCGAGCAATACCTAGCAATATCGAGCAATACTTAGAGCAATACCGAGCAATATGCGAACATAGCAATCCCGGGTCAAGTCGTCGGTCCACCCGGTATTGAGTAAGACCACGTGGCGACATGTTATTGGCGTCCGAACGTAGAGCTACGTCAGGTCACCTGACCTAATAATTGTTCCTAACACGAAGCTTTAATAAGGAGAAGAGACATGAAAATAAATTAAGATTTTAAAGAAACAGTAAAAAATAATTTTCGATTTGAAGAAACCATAAAATAGTTTTCCGATTTCCTTAGAAATCAAATTTGTCTTTTATTAAATCAATTTATACTAATATATATTTATTAAAAAATTTATATATGTTTTTGTGTTATATAATTTAAGAATATAATACTTTTTATACAATTAAATCCTTATATTAGCTTAAGCTTGGGATTAATTTACACATGTGATTTTATAATGTAATATTTAAATTACAGAATTTATAATTGAGGCTTATATATATATATATATATATATGATAATCTGGCCTATGAGGATGAAGTGCCGGACCTAGGGAGACCCAGTCTTTTCAAAAAATTATTTTCTATAAGCCTGTTTTTAAAGTTCTATAGCATTCATGAGCTGACATTTCAACTAGCATGCATTGCATTAGAAATCAATTTAATTAAAATTTAATTGCATTAGCTAGGAGCATCTGACCCACATAAGTCTAGGACCACTTAGGAAATTCTCTAGATGTCGGTCCTATTTCCAAAGAACTGTACCACCCACCCATCTATCATAAATGACTTGACAGCATGGTTTTAAAGCGATTAGGTGGTTAGCTGGCTCCCCCAATCCAGGCCGGGATAAGTCCAGGTTTTGCACTGCATTAGCTAGGACACGGGTATTAGTGTTTCGTAGAGCACTAATCCCAACCTAGATTTAGGAGTCGAGGATACTACATTCGGTCTCGTAGTATGCCTTAAATAGTAGGTAGGTTCCTTCTTTTCAGGGACCTTAAATCCTACTTATCTGCGTCACAGGATGACGCCACCTCCATCTTTCTCTCACGCATGTGATTGATTGCTTATCTTTCTTTCTCCAGTTTCTCTCTAGTACCCTAGAGCCTCCGAATGCTGGTATGAGCCATGCATGTTGACTGAGCCTTTTTGAGACCTTTTCTTTCCTTTGAGTAGGATTTCCTAGTCTATACCCTTGTGCTAATCCCAATTTGGAAAAGATAATGTATGATCCTTAATCGAGAGTTTTCTCGGGCTCCGGCCCGGGATGTAATTAACCACGGGGGCTTGCGCCCGTGGGAAACTTGGCCCCGCAATCTACTTTACCCCACTCGTTCTCTCGTATCGAGTGGGGGAAACCCGTGACTAGGTCGTGTACATTGCTACCCATCGGGGTGTGCTGGCGACAGCATCTATCCCCAATGGTTAGTCGTATGCGCGATCCAATTTGCCCTCCCATCGACCCGTTCGTGTCGAGCGTAGAGGCCTACGATCATTTTGTCCTACGGGATAGTGCGGCCGTACCCTCTGCATTCGAACCCCCGTGAGCGGTGTTCCTTCGGAGACCCACAATAACCTCGATAGATGAGTAAAAGAATAATTAAGGGATTTAAAAGGTAACTTTGTCATGTATATATATATATATGATGGTTAACATTATGGGATCTTAAGAAGATATTAAAGCTATAATTGAGAGAAATCTTAGCTAATACGATATTAAAGCTATAATTGAGATAAATCTTAGCTAATACTCCAATAATTTTGAAAGATATGAAGGGTACTTATTCTCTGATTTACAACAAAATTAGGAAAAACCTATTTTTTACAATCCTTTTTTTTAAATATCATATGTTTAGAGTATTTTTAATATAGAATATATTTTTTGAATTTGTAGCATTACCCATTATATTCAATTGATAAGATAAAATTAAGTAGTTCTTATAGATAGTACTAGAGTGATTTTAGAGTACTTCCAATCCTCGTGGGAATGATACTTTTCTCATCACTTTGTTATTTTACACTGTATGAATACTTTCATAGAACACATCATAATGTAGTAAACCATAATTAAGAGAATAGTAGTGTGTGATTTGTGTGTCAGTGATACATCTCACCCAATTAAGAGATGAAGCGTTTACTCGGGTGACTCACTTAGTGAGTTGTTGAACCTCCATCATTAAATTTGGCAGCTACAATTCTAAGATGACCTTCAGTTATTAGGTTTACTTTGATACCTTATAGGGTGAAGATTAAACCCAGAAACTTCCCAATTACTGTATCAAAAGTACTTTTTAGTTAATTGAGTCTCATAATATACCTCTTGATGGTGGTGAATGTCTCCATTACATCTTCAATGTAATGAATGGGTGACTTTCTCTTTACTAAGAGTTCATCAATCTACAAGTTAATATTCCCCCTCTCTAGTCCTTTAAGAACTTGTCCATCATTCATTAATTGGTCGCCATTTCATTTTTAAAGCTAAAATGGCATCACCTTGAAATAGTGCAAGCCTTTTGTAGTGATGAAGGCTATCTTCTCATAGTTGCCAGGTTGCCTTTTGATTTGTGAAAGCCTGAGCAAGCAACAAGGAAACTCATGAAGGAGTAGCCCACACTCACTTCAACCAAAGCATCTATTCTAGGAAGTTGGTAGCCATCTTTTGGGTATATCAAATTTAAAATATTGAGGCCCGTATACATCTTCCACACCATCACTAAATTAGAAATCCAACCTGTAACTAAATATCCCTTATGAAGTTAGCCACAAAAAGATTTTGCACTTCCTCCTTAATAGGCTTAGCGAGTATATTGAGAGTCTTATTCTTCTTCTAGTTAATTAATTAAGCATCCCTTCTAACATTTAATTGATGGCAGGTGACCTCTTCATCAACCATTGGCATCTCTGTTATCGTACAAGCAAAGAAATCCAAGTGAGGGCTTGGATCAACCCTCCTTTATGCTCATTGTTAAAGGAAGCACCTATTTTAACGATTATATTGGACTTGCACTCTATTGCTAACACTTCCTCCATAACTTATATGGCCTTCAATTATGGAACTCACACTGCTTCCAATTGTAATACTTCTTTTTAGTAAGTTGCCGCTTTCCTTCATGCTCATAAGTAGTAGGTTGCGATCGAAAATTTAATGGTGACGTTTTAGGTGGATAACATGACTTTAAATGTGTTCATAAAGTAATGTTGAAGATGACATTATATATCATCAAGGCATCCACAATGATAAATTTGGCAATTATTATATATAGGTGGTTACCCTTGGCCTAAGAGTACTCCTTCAATATGTTTATGCTACCATGAGACACCATAAAGTAAACCTGAAGTAGGGGTGAGCTAGGAAGAAATTAAATTCATATTGTCATAAATGATAATTGATACGACAGAAGTACAAACTATTCAAATTTGAAAATTATATTTATAGAAATTCATTTCTATCAAAATACTACAAATCTAAAAGTTTATGACTAGGGCAGTGAAAACCACAACATCATTGTGTGGATTCCTTCCCACAGGCTTGTTAATGACAAGGATGATGTTTACTGTAGTTGCTCATGAGATAGACATCTAGTTCACTCCTCCAACCATCACCATTTTTTACTTGTAGGTGAGTATACTCACTCATTGCCCATGATAGCAAGTACTGCTATAATAATATGCATGAAGAGAGAAGGGATAGACTCACGTTCACTACTCTTCATAGAGGCTTTCCTTGGCACTGACCATATTTAAGTAATGCAAATTCCTTAGATTTTTCTACTTTGATGAGCGCCTATATGAGGCTTTATATATGGCGAAGCACTTCAATACCATGGCCATGATCCTTATGGAAGCTACAATACCTGGAAGTTTCCCTATCATGTACTGTCACCTTAATAGGTCTTAGGCACCTAAAGAACCCTTTATTTTGAATGGCCTCTATAAGCTCTGTCATTTAAATTATCAAAGGAGTGTAGGTAGGATACATTGTTGGATAATAGATAACTTCTTTGTCATATAAGGGAGTGATGTGAGTGGAACTGCAATTTTCAATAACCTGGGTTGTAAAGCTACCCTTTGATGCTCAAGGCGATAATGATCTCTTAGAGGGTTTAGCCTTCGATCAACCCTATCCCTGGGACGAACTCTTTCTCTTTCATGGCCTCATTATTATTCTCTTATAGTAGGAAATTTGTAGGGGAGAGTAACTAATAAAGAATTGCCCACCTTATTATATTCTTCAGCATTCACATGGTTGTTGACGAATGAGAAATAGGAGATTATACCAAGCTAAAGGCACATTAACCACCAAAGTGTCGACTATTTTAGTTTCATGAAGAATAGATGACACTTAAATGTGTTATCCATGTTTAGCAAAGAAGTCATTGACTAAAAAAAATTTAAATGGTCAATCAAATCAGTCTTTCCCCTATAAGAGGTGGCCTGACCTTGGTGATCTCTCTTAAAGAAACATTCGCTAGCGAGGGCCCATCTCTTCAAAGTCATCCAATCAATGGGATATTGTCTTCGTCATTCATCAATGTGCAAGTGTAATCAAGAATTGGCATCGAGATCAACACTTTATCTTGTGGCCACTTGTGGCAAATTATCAAGTTTGAAGAACCTTCAAGGGTGATGTCACCTCATACTCGCCTTTGGAGGCTTGCCAAGTTGTCTTGGATTGCCATCATAATTCTTTCTTCCATCTCGGTGAGGTTATGATAAGTGAGATAAATGGCATTCTACATGTTCACTGATGGCTCCAAGTGGTTTAACTCATTGGTTTTGGCCCGCCTTCTCATCTATGGCATCAATCCATGCTTTTTGCACTTGAGGCAATGTTAGATCAAAATTTGTTTATAGGAGACACAAGACCTTATTAAAATGTTGAACCTATGAGCAGGTGAGCTTGACCCGTGTGAATGAAGATAATTCAGATAGTGGAAGAAAGTTTTATATAATGATCAAGAAAGATTTAGATCTCAAAATAACATAATGTTCACTAAATTCAATTAAATTTCCACCTCATTATTGCATATCACCCCTTATTTATAAGGTTTGTTAACTACAGGAAATGCTACAAAGAGAAAAAGTAAAAAAGTATAATGCTACACGATACCTATAAAATGCTACAAGTTATCCTAAACACGTGTCACCTCCTGATTTGTTGAAGGAGAGTGAGGTCAGAAGGCTTCGACAAGTTTCCTTTGGGTGACTTCAATAATACATAATTGATGAGGGCAAATGTGTTTAGGCAAGTATGTGGACAAGTGTTGAGATGAAAGGGGGCCAGTGGCAACAAGTATGTGGGAGGCTTTGAATCATCTGAGAAAAGAGAGGCAATTATTATGTGGACTAGTGGTTGATATTATCAATAACTACTGTGTGAGACCTTAGATCATCTGAGAAAAGAGATGCAATTAAGGTGTTGTCACGAGAATGGAGAGTTTCAAGTTCAATGGTCATGGATAGTTCAGTTGAGAGTCCTATAAGTAAGCGCTTTCTTGTAGCTGAATTAGTGAGGATGTTCGCTATGGGAAAGAGCGAGTGCTTGAGGTCACTTCCAAAGTGAGCAAGTGATTGAGATAGTACTCCAATTATGCGGGGAGTATCGAGCTCCTAATTTGACGTGGAATCCTCAATTTGTCCCATAAAAGGTGAGCTTCTTAGTAAAGCTCAGGCAAGTAGCACCTATTAATCACTTTGGGCCAGTACCATGTGGGCTCCATGAGATTTCCTTTGTCATGATCCGTCAACTATCTATTAAACATATATGAATATAAGCAATTATCATTTATAACATCACAATCGCTAAATTATATATATATATATATATATATATATTTAATCCCCACTCTCATCCTCTCCCCCACACCAAGCCCGATATAGAACTGATCGATCGATCGATCCAGAGGGGTAGAGAGAGAGAGTGTGTGTGTGATACAATGGCCGCCACAGCTGCCTTCTCCACGCCGAATTCCAGCCCTCGTCTTCCTCTCTTCTCCTACCGGACCACCACCAGCTTTCCTCCCTTCTCAATCACCATCCGCAGTTCTATCGCCGACCGCCCGTCCACCCTCTCCGCCAACGCACCGCCGGCCGACCTCCCCCTCCGTAAAATCCCCGGCGATTACGGCTTCCCCTTACTCGGCTCTATCAAAGATCGCTTTGCCTACTTCTACACTGAAGGCTGCGATGCCTTTTTCCGCTCCCGCATCAGACGCTACAACTCCACCGTCTTCCGCGTCAATATGCCTCCCGGCCCCCCTATCTCCGCCGACCCCCGCGTGATTGCTCTCCTCGACGCCGTCTCCTTCCCAATCCTCTTCGATACCTCCGCTGTCGAGAAGCGCGACCTCTTCACCGGCACCTTCATGCCCTCCACCGACCTCACTGGCGGCTACCGCGTCCTCTCGTACCTTGATCCCTCCGAACCCCTTCACGCCCCGCTCAAGAAGCTCCTCTTCTTCCTCCTATCGCATCGTCGCCGGTCTCTCATCCCCGAGTTCCGCCGCGCTTTTGGGTCTCTATTCTCATCTCTCGAATCCGATTTATCAAAACAAGGGAAAGTAGATTTTGGCCCGGGGAATGATCGCGCCTGCTTCGATTTCCTCTCTCGTGCGCTTCTCGGGCGTGATCCGGCGGATTCACCGCTCGGATCTGATGCGCCAGGAATCATCACAAAATGGGTTTTGTTCCAGATCGGTCCGTTGCTCACCATCGGCCTTCCGAGGTTTATCGAGGACGCTACTCTCCACTCCTTTCGCCTCCCGCCAGCGCTCATCCGCGCCGACTACGACCGCCTAGCCGATTTCTTCCGCGAATCCGCCGGTCCAGTGCTGGACGAGGCCAATCGGCTCGGGATCTCGCGCGAGGAAGCCGTTCACAACCTTGTCTTCTCCATCTGCTTCAACTCCTTCGGTGGCATGAAGATCCTCTTCCCCAACATCGTCAAATGGCTCGGCCGCGCCGGCGGGCGTCTCCACTCCCGCCTCGCAGCTGAGGTTCGCGCCGCCGTGCGTTCAAATGCCGGCCAAATCGGGATGCGGGTGATCGAAGAAGAAATGCCACTCGTAAAATCCGTCGTCTACGAAGCTCTCAGAATCGAACCGCCCGTTTCAATGCAGTACGGGAAGGCGAAAAGGGATCTATTGATTCGGAGCCATGATGCTGCGTTTGAGGTGAAGACGGGGGAAGTTTTGTTTGGTTACCAGCCGTTTGCGACAAAGGATCCTAGGGTTTTTGATCGAGCAGAAGAGTTCGTCGGAGATAGGTTTGTCGGAGAGGAAGGTGAGCGGCTGCTGAGGCATGTGGTGTGGTCAAACGGGCCGGAGACGGAAGGGCCGACGGTGGAGAATAAGCAGTGCGCCGGTAAGGATTTCGTCGTGTTGGTGGCGAGATTGCTCGTTATAGAATTGTTTTTAAGGTATGATTCCTTTGAGATTGAGGTTGGCTCGTCCGCATTGGGCTCGTCGGTGAAGCTGACGTCGTTGAAGAGGGCGAGCTTTTGAAAGGGGGAAGAGCAAAATGTTAATTTAAGATGCTTATCGCTTATAAGTTCAGATGTAACTATAATATTAATAAATAGTTTTGGATTGTAATGGCCTATTGAGATAGAGTTAAATTTCAAAATAGTCCCGCCACTATTTGGATATTGTCATTTTAATCCCTAAGTGTAATGTTGCTTCAATTTAAGTGAAATTATTCTGTGCGGAGTATGGACGGGAAAAACTATTCGGACTGTCACACTGTGTACAAATTTGATATACACTATGTACAAATTTGTACATAGTGTTTACACTAACATGTCCGAACGATTCTTCACGTTCAGACTCCGCACAGAACAATTTCTCTCAATTTAATCTTCTGATTATATAAAATTGATCTAGAATAATCTTTTTAAGATTAAGGCTTTGTTTGCCACGGCTTTCTTTCCGTTTCTTAAAATAGCTTTTTAGTAAAAAATAAAATTTTTCTATTAGAAAGATGTTTTAAGAAGTAATAAGAAAGCTATCCCAAACGAAACCTAAAATAGGATCAATTCTGTAAAGTCGAGGGCATAAATTGAAATCAATTTTATATCAAAAAATAACATGATAGATTAGTTTGGATCAATTTAATATAGTCGAGCTATTAAATCGAAAGAATTTAGGCTTTGATTGGGATGACTTTCTTACTACTTTTTAAAGCAGCTTTCTCGTACAAACTTTTAATTTTTTGCACTAAAAAGCTGCTTTAAGAAGCGCTAAAAAAGCCGTCCTAAACAAATCTTAATATTTTGGGACTAAAATGATCATATATGAATAATTTAATGATTATTTTGAGATTTTTCTATTATGAGATATATGGTGGTGGGCGACATGCTACTTTTTGTTATTATTTATGGCTTCTTAGAAACTAGGAATAATATGGATAGTGCTGGAAATGTAAAGTTAGTTGTTTGATGACGCTTAATGGAGCCATAGATTTATGGCATTATTGTACCAACGGCTTTAATAATTCATCACTAGTCAATGATGCACATGCATTAAATGGATTTCAAAGCCTTTTGTTATGTAAATTTACATGATAATATTGAATTTTTTTCATATATATATTTTTGGGTGTCCAAATTTGTTGTTCATTAGTTAAAAATAAATTTGAGAGTTGTAATATGTGGATTTGAATGTTCTTCTAATTCATAATAAAAATTTATTTATATCTTGAAATTTTTTCTTATATGTGGATTTTCTTATTAATGTTTGATTTTTTTTTCTTTCTTTTTTATTAAATGGCTTGGTCACATAAAATGGCGACCTTCTGATGACCCAGTAGGAGATTAGATGTATTAGATTTAACCAATATTCATAAAGATAGTGATAGACCTAAAAAAATTTGACTAAAAAATATTAGAAATGATATTTCTTTATTAAATTTAAATGAGAATTTCACTCTTAATCATACATAATGCATAAAAGGTATTCATATTGCTGACCCCACGTAGTGGGATGAAGGCTTGATGTTGTTGTTGTATGTAGCTCATTCTAATCCGTTGGTTTAGAACTTTAGGTACTAACCAAGATGTCTTAAGTATGCAAATCATCTTGATAAGTTGGTTGATAACTTTTGTTATCAATCAAAGATTTTGAGTTTGAAGTTTGCATATGTGATGTATGTGTGAGTTTATTAATTAGCCTAAATGTTCAAAACATAAGAAGTCCTGCGTTCAAAACTTATATGTATGATGTGTATGTGAGTGCCTTAATTAGCTCAAATGTCCCTACAAAATGTTAAAAAAAAAATAGACGGAATTCAATTATTCGTTTATCTAATTGATTAAGATTTAAGTATTTATAGCAGACAAATTCATTTAATAAATTCAATATTATATTAAGATGAAATAATTTTGAGTTGATTATCTATTCTCCTTTAAGAACTTAAGGCTATTCGTTCAAAATTAAAGCTTTGTTTGCTATAAATTTCTTACTATTTTTTAAAACATATTTTTATTACAAAAGTTTCTAATTCAAAATAAATTTTTATTAAAAAGTTACTTTAAAAATCAATAAAAAAAACTACCTCAAACTAAGCCTAAATCAAATCAATAATAACAAAGCTAAAGCAAATTTAACTCACCTAAAATTAAAAATTTTAATTTTAACTTATGAATTAAGATTTAAGAACTTAATTATAAGATTTGGCTCTAGTTCAAAATCAATCGTTTTGATTCAACTTAGGCCTCGTTCGAGAGGGATTAATTTTGCCTTTTTTGTTTCAAAACGACAAAATTACTTTTGAGTTGCTGTTTGTATGTGTCATTTTTATAAAACTATTTTTTATGTAACTTCATTTTTTGTACTGTTTTCATAAACATTTTAGCATTTGACTTTCTATTAGAAACATTCAATCTCTCAAACAAATTAAAGCTACCTTTTACAAAAGGCGTCGCAAACGAAGCTTTAATCAAATGACCACAACTTTTGGCAATAAAAGGAAATTATTTTGAAATTAAAATTTTAATTATTAGTTAAGGATGGATTACATATTCCCATAACTTTTTTTGCACTTTTGGCAAAAAAATAATCAAGATTGTATCCCTTTTGTAATAGAACTCTCAATAATAGAGAGAGAGAGAGAATGATTTTGAAATATTTTGATTTATAAAAAACTTGGAAGCCTTTAGAGACAATTTTTGAGTATTTGGATGGATGCTCATTATAAAAAAATTATTGTAGATTAAATAGATGGAATCAATTCGCTTATAAATTGAAAAAATAATTATAAAGAAATAATTTTTATTGAAATAATAAATGAAAATTTTAATGCAAATAAAAAAAATTCAAATATATTTATAAAGTTCGACCCCTTCACTTATACATGAAATATGCAATTATTTCCCAATTGACTTTATAAATGAATGATAACATTTTTGTGACAATTTTTTAGTTTGATAGTGATAAATACTTGAATTTGCTCAGTCATTTTTACGTCATTTACAATTTTTTTTAATTTTTTTTTATTTTTGTAAGTGTCTTTTTAATTCCAACGTCAAATAAGATCTTTACTAGTTGTTTATTAGTACCAAGGTTTTCAGAACCGGACCGGACAACGAACCGGAGGAAGGAGAGGTTCACGGTTCGACCGGTTCGAATCGGGATCGAACCGGATGACGTAATAAATAACAATATTATTAAAAAAATTAAAATTAATTATTAACTAGTAGAATAATGTATGAAACCTAACTTGCACGCTCATTTATCCTAGACTTATGTTTCTGACCAGAACAGAAAACTGAAACATTTAGTTAGGGAATATTTCAAACTCTATGATTTTCACAGTAAAACTTCTTGACTTTATACAAAAATAAAACTGGTGTGACAGTCCTATTCAGGAAGGATTGCAAGGCCAAGAGAGTCATGCCTTCTCGCCATTTCTAAATTTATTTAAACTGGTGTGACAGTCCTATTCACAAGATACTTTGGCTCGGTTTGCACCAACTTTAATGACAAAATTCATGCATTGAGCTTATTTTCATCACTACTAGAAAGCTAGGCTCAATCCCTAAAACCCCCAGCAAACCGAAATTTGAGAAAATGAGAAAATGCAGGTTTTCGGTTTGATTTCCAAGCCGAAGATCATATGCAGCAAACTGAAATTCGAAAAAAAAAATTACATTTTAGAATAGGAAAATCAAGTTAAAAACATACATGAAAAAAGAAAACAACCATTGATTCATGTATGTGTTTTTGAGTTTTTTTTTTTTTTTTTTAAATAGAAACAAAGGAATGAAAGGAATCAAGGATACAAAAGTTTTAAAAACATACATAGAAGGCTCGTAAGTGTTTGCCTCGTCTTCGCGAACGAGCTCTCCTCTTTCGGTGGACGACGGCGTAGCCTTCGCGAGTTTGCGACGGACGAGCGTCTGGGGGAAGAGACGTCGGGAAGAAGTAAAGAAACCGAGCAGTCGAAATCGAAAGAAATGAAATAGGGTTTGGATTTTTCATTTTTGCATTAAAGAAGCATGCTCAGCGTGCGATCCTATTCCTCGCTAAGATGGCGGCTTTTTTCTTGAAGGCGGTTTTTTCGAAACCGGGACCAGTCGCCGGTCCGAGCGGTCCAACTCCGATTTTTGCATTTCCCGGTTCTGATTTGAACCGTAACCGGCCGACCGACCGGTTCGCGGTTCAACCGGTTGAACCGACCGGTCCGGTCCGATTATGAAAACGTTGATTAGTACGCATGCAACAGTAACCAACATAATAGAAAATAAGTAAAATACTTATAATAACAATTAATTAGTAAGCAGTTGAAAAACAAAGTAGATAAAAATTAAAAAAAAAAAAAGATAATATAAAATTAGTAATTTGTTCAACAATATAAAATAAAAAAATAGGATAATTGTTTTTAAGAGTTCTCTTGCAACGAAATTAAAAACTTCATAGGTTTTTATTACACACATTACTTGGTCCTCTGAATAAAGTTTAATTTATCAAGGTGTAAATCTTGTTCTACAAAAATGTGTGTGTCGTGTCAAGTAATAGAGTGATGAGAAGAGTATCATTCTCATGGGGAGCTTGAAATTTATTAAATTTAGTACTGCCTAAAGAGTAGCCAAAACAAAACTAAATTGCAAAAAGTAGATGTACAATAAAATAAAGAGCATAAAATAAAATGCGGAAAGAAAAAAAACAAGTAAATCAGATTTTTATAGTGGTTCAGTCAACTTGACCTACATCTACTCTCTGAAGTCATCTTCAAGTATTGCACAAAACTCTTAGTGAATCTCCTTCAGTTCCCACAGCTATACAGAGAAGCTCTTATAAAATTACTTTCATCTCCTTGGTGCGGTTGAGAACCAAAATCACTTTCACCCTCCTGGTGATGCGGAGTAGCCCAAATCACTTTCTCTCTCTTAGTGAGGTGGTGTAACCCAAATTACTTTCACCCTCCTAATGAGGTGGAGTAGCTCGAATCACTTTCACCTTCCTGATACGACATATTAGCTAGTGGTCCTTTGACACTAAAGGGGTCTTTCCGGAGCTTCCTCAAGACAAACCTTGACACATTGAGGAACTTAGATGCAAGTTCTCTGGTGCAATCATGTGAAACTCTCTCTCACACTCCCTTGAACCAACGAGGATCTTTCTCCTCTCTCACAACTTTACCCTTTCTCTCCCTTGTTCAAAACCCTCTCTTCAAGCTCTCACTTATAAAAGACTCAACCCTTAAACTACCAAAGATATTTACAAGGGTTATTAAGAGAGTTTAAATAGTGAACTTCCAAAAATCCTAATAATTCAATTTTGCCGCCTGTGTTTGTATATCACAATATATGGATCATAGAGTACTATTAGTTCAATTTTCTCACTATTAATATTGTAAAATGAATAGTAATACAATATAATCAATTCAATTTTTTACTGATCATACTAGATGAATGAATAATATTACAGGAAGATTAGTTCAAATCAAATATCAGATCATACAAGACAAACCAAAATTAGTCTAAAGTGTCATCAGGTGATTCATATACTATGAACTATGATCACACAATACAATCTGTGATCAATTCATATTTGGTTTGATTCTTTAATTATCTTACTTAAATTAGACAATATTTTAAAAGATTGTGCAATACAAATAGGCTCGTATAATATGAAGAGTTTCATTTTCAAAATTCAAATTTGCCTATTTTAGGTAAGTTGGATTCGCCGGTGAGATTTCTTAATTATAACTGATCGTCTAATATGATATGATGCTCATACTATATGATTAGTTATAACTCAAAATTATTATTTTTATTTAAATTAACTATTTTAATTAATTTATATTTCAACTGATTGTACAATTCGATTTAGTTTGTACAGTACAATTGATAGAAAAATTAATATTTCTTTTTCACTCCCTTTGTATGTGTGCACTATTGCTAAGCTAATATAAATTACACACTCTTTCAAATAAGTCTAATTTATACAATTCATTCTTGAGCTCTGATTCTCTGACGGTCTTTGTGCATGTTGAACATAAAATGTTAGTGATGCACACAGCTGCTCTTTACACTCCAAAGTTTCAAATAGATACCTTTGCAAGTGAAATTTCAATTCCAATTAGCTATGTTAGTTACCAACCGTAGCATCAATTCCAAATGACTGTCTCATGTTGAGTTACAACAATCTCAAAATTAGCATAACTCACCAAAAGAAAGATCTTCATACCTAGAGGGAGTGATAACCCAATCAAGACTTAGACTTCATTTAAGACACCATTGTCAGTGTGTTCTAAAGCAGCTTTCTAATACAAAATTTTTAATTTAAAATATTTTTCTTCTAAAAAGATATGTTAAAAAACAGCAAAAAAAATTATTCCTAATAAAACATTAGACTTTATTTGGGACAATTTTCTTACTTTTTTTAAAAATAACTTTTAAAATTTTTATACTAAAAAAGTAATTTAAAAAGAGTAAAAAAAAACTATACCAAACAAAAACTTAATGAAATCGGTTACTTTCATTTTGTAATGAATTTCAAAACATTTATATTTTCTTTACCTTTATATATCTTATTTGGAATTTATTCATTTACAAATTACAATAGTCATTTAGTTTCAGCCTTATAATTACCCTCAGGCCTATCTATTTCTATAAACAAGCTTGATTTGCTCTCTCTCTCTCTCTCTCTCTCTCTCTCATTCATCTCTCGCACTCCTCTCTGTTCAAATCTCTTTTCCTCTTACCTCCACTTATATATTCAAAATTACTAAGGAATTTAAATGCTGTCAGATTTAATTCCTTAAAAAAAACATTGAAGCAGCCATTTAAAATAGGATTTTATGTTTCTTACCTGTTTATTTGTTCTACTCTTTATAATGTTCAACGAATATAGACTATTATTTCAATATTTACATGTTCAGTAAATATTTATCCTTCTACTATGTAAAATGGTTTCATGCTGGTCTAATGTACGCATAATTGAAATCAAACATTTCCAAGTGTTCTCAAGTGTAAGGTTTGAATTACATAACGACGAGAAATTATTCTGTGCGGAGTCCGGAAAGGAAGAACCGTCCGAACTGTGAGTTTATACACAGTGTGTACACTCATATATCCGAATGATTCTTTTCGTCCGGATTCTGCACAAAATGATTTCTTCAGAACGACAAACTATAAATAGACTCTTTGTGAAAATAATGTTCAGCTGTTGAGGTAAAAAAAGTCAGATTTGTGAAGAACAAGATCATATCCTCCTCAACGTTTAGGTTGGTGTGGACAACTAACCTCAGCTACTGTGGGAATCAGATAACAAGGACGGAAACGTACCGTTTAGCATTCAGACTACAAAGAGTTCCCGTATGAGATTCTATAGAGTTCAAATTTGATCTGATCGGAGTACAGATCAGAAGAGAGACATATCTGGCGGCGGCCCGTAGACTGTTTTCCATGAAAGTGGAATCGCCCATCCTCCTGGCTCGTTACCTGTATTGAAAATGATATAATGATATTCTTATATCATATGAATACAATATAAATAAAAGGATCAAAATTATCTCTTAATTCTTTAAGAATGAATAAAATAATTCTCAATTGTATTAAAGGATCATTTTGGTCCTTCGAGTTTTTAAAAATAAATCAAAATAGTCACATGATAAGACTTTTTGATAGGGGTGTCAATATTTGACAAGACTTGAAAACCCAACTCGAATCCGACCAAAAAAATTTGGGTTAAGGGCAACCCGTTTGTGAAACGGGTCAAGTTCGGGTTCGACAAATCGACCCATTTCAAAAATCATGTCCGGTTCGGGTTGCACTGAAAACCCAGGAATGACCCGACTCGAAAACTGACAGCGTCGTCTGTCGCATTGTCGAGTCTGCCGGAGCAGTCGAGTCTGCCCGCGTTGAGTCACGTGTCACGTCGAGTCCTCAGTCCAGTTGATGACGCTGCCGAAGCCGGCACTGCCGGCACTGAGTGCGCTGTCGCCTACGCTGCCTCACCTCACGTCCTTGAGTTTTAAAAAACCATGTCGGGTCGGGTCGGGTCCGGGTTCGTATTTTCAACCCATTTGCAAAACCAAGTTGGGTTTGGATGAACCAGTTTGAACCCGTGTCAATTCCGGGTTTGACCTGAACCCGACTCAAAACCCGAAATTGAGACCTCTATTTTTTGTTCCTCTTTAAGGAGTTGAGAGATCAAAATAATCCTTTAATACAGTTGGGGTCATTTTGATATTTCATAAAGAATCAAGAGACCATTTTAATCCTTTTCTCATACTTTATTATATCATTGAGCCTCGCTATATTTGCAATACTATTTCTACTTTTCTATCCTAACTTTTGTTTCAACAATTACTTGAACCATAAGCCAATAAAAAAAGCCATGCTGCGATAAAATAAAATGGAATTAATATACCAAATAATAAATATGAAACTAACTTACAATAAACAAGGCTTAAACTCACCATGGAAATTTTCAGGATTAAGACCCAGAAGCTGGCAAGAGGCCTCAGCTAACTGGAAAGAATCTTGCATATTATCTCCTTCCGAACAATAGCATAGCAAACAAGTAACTTTGACTCCCTTTGCCTAAACCAATTCAAAGAAGTTAACCACAAGAATCCTGAAGAATGAAGGAAAGTCTTATTATCCACCAAAATAATCACCTTGCAGAAAACAAATAATGCAGCAAAAGGCAGTCCTGCATAGTAATCATCATCAACCAATTCGCTGTCGAGATCTACAAAGCCATCATGACTAAGATTTCCTTCCGCAAGATGATTGAGATATTTCCATCTCCTCTCAAGAGGTTTATATTCTTCCAGTCTTTTCCATCCCAGTCTTTCATAATTTACATCATTTCCATCATCATTGACACTTGAAATGTAATATATCTGCATAAAACTAAAAGTAAAGATATAAAATCAGTATGGATGCGACAGAGAGAGCTGACAGCACCATTAAAAAAAAAAAAGTGAAGAGAATTACCTGGATCCATCAATTTGCTTTCTTTTACCAGAATCTAAGCTGGAAAGAATAACAATATGCTTCTTTCCAATAGCTGTTACAAAATTAGCCAAGTTTTCTGCAAATTCAATCATCATCCCCTGAATCAATGGACAACCAATTATGCAAACCCTCATAAATCCTGTCATGAAAACTTTGTTTTTCAAGCAAAAAGACAACAACAACCAAGAACATAAAGATCGTAATTTGGAGCCAGCTTCGATCTTTCTTATTCATTAATTCCCAGTAAGAGCTACATTTAGTTGAAGCCAATTTGGTGAGTTACCCACCGATGCTTAGCTTGGTTGGTGGGCATGCTCGGTTGGGAATCCCCATCCCGAGTTCGATTCTCTCGAGTGGCAGTCGCCCCTTAAGTGGGGGCCCCAAAGCGCCGACTGTGGGTACAGTGTCGTGGGTGGCCCGGTAGGTCGGCATGGGTTTATGGACTGCCAAGCGCGCTCAGCAAAGCCGGGAGTGGCAGTGGACGGTTCCTCGTCACAAAAAAAAAATGCTGAGATTTTTCACATTGACCTTTTTGTCATCTCATTCACCCTTTTGGTATCCTTCTGTTAGCAAACTTTCTATTTTCCCCAAAAAATGCACGACTAAATTACCTTATAACCATGAGTTGGGCTTATACATATTAAGCGCAGCAAAAAGCTAGTATAATAAAAGTATCCTGTTAGTGCATATTCAGAGAAAAGGTGTTCCCAACAGCACTGAATGACCTGGCCACGTGCAACGAAACAAAGTTCACCAATTGAAGCCTCAGAAATCCTAGGCTTAACTAGCAGAGACAGATAAAAAAGAACCAGAATGATCAAAGGCGGAACCAACCTTAGTTTTAAGGAGAACAAATTTATAAAAAAAAATTAAGATAGAATACAAAACAAATTCTTATATTACATTATAATTAATAAATAAATAAATTACGAGCTTTACATTCTATTTTATATTTTCTGATAATATTGTATTCAAGACAAATACTTTTTTCTTAATATATAGAACTAGACAATCGTTGAGCCAGTTATCATCTATTACATAATAAATCTTGCTTCTTTTATTATTCGTGCTTCATGCCATAATATATCACCATTTATGCTTTAATAAATAGGATTGGCTTAATAAATTTGAATTTCAAACTCGTCCATTATAAACCAACCCACATGCTTTAAACTTTAAGATATCCATGTTAAAAGAAGATAATAGAACAAAAGAACACGGGGAATACCCCTTTATAGACCAATTGAACAAACTAGGAAAACAAGTGAACTATCTTAACTTAAAACAAAGAATCATACAGTGTTATTAAGGAATTTGAAATATAAGATAAGATAGGCCGACAAAATTCTTACAAGGAAGAAACAAAAGTTCACAGGAGGAAGTGTTTCTTTTACCATTGGATTCATTTTAAGATTTGAGCAATTTATAAAATCTTGCCAAGTGCACAAATCTTTATGAATAGCACAAATTCCAAAGCAAATCTAATTATAGAAAACAATTCCTCATATGAATTTTTGTGAGTAATTCCTTCGGAATTTCATTCATGATAGCAGCCCTCAAACTTCATCATTACAAAGATTGCACTTCAAAATCGCTCATTTCTTATATAGCTTTCATACAAATGTCACTTAAGAAAAAAAATCGTTGCTAATACCTTAGAAATTTACTAACCCCAAAGAAGCTTAAAATCAACAGCTTCCAACAAAAGGATCTTCCAAACAATCGCATGAGAGAGAGAATTCTTGAGCATAATTTCTGAGAGACAAACTGAAAAGATACT
The DNA here is from genome assembly GCF_001605985.2 of Dendrobium catenatum. Taxonomy (NCBI): domain Eukaryota; kingdom Viridiplantae; phylum Streptophyta; class Magnoliopsida; order Asparagales; family Orchidaceae; genus Dendrobium; species Dendrobium catenatum. The sequence goes on along the minus strand of NW_021319645.1, from coordinate 288,284 downwards.
AACAGAGACACAAATACACTCCAAAAAAAAAAATTCAACGGAGTTGGAAGCCAGGACAAGCGCCATGGGAGTTTCTTGTCTTTAGGGCATCAGCGGTGGAGAACAAGCGGCCCCAGCCGTATTTCTTGCAAAGGTATTCATGAACGAGCTCGCCTCGGTCAGCAGGGCCTCACGATTCATGAAAGCTTTATTTTTTTTAGTAACCGATTTAGCCAGCATAAAATGGTTCCTCCATTGAGTATGACCTAACAGCTATCATTCAGGCAACAGTCTAGGGGCAAAACATGGGAGTACAACTTCCTAACAAACTAAATTTTCAATAATTCAAATAACATCGATTAGCCAATAGAATGAACTTGGCATCGATATAAGTAATTGAAGATCATAATAGATCTAGTTTCACTATCTTTGGCCAAGCAACACATTCTTGATAGCAGCACTACACACATATCAAGCAACCCATTCACCTCTCTAGAAAAACCAAATTATTAATTAGGAACAAGTCCAAGAGTAACCAGGCCATTAAGCATTAGAACAAGCCAAATAACACTGACTCTTACTAACGCTTATCAGAATTTTGTTCATATCTGAACTACGATTGTCCTAATAGTTGCAGTAGTAAGCAAGAAACAGAAGTGAAGTTAAACATCATAGTTAACTCCCAGAAATCTCCTTGAATGCTGTTTACTAAAGCTTAAGGAAAAAATGGGAGGCAATTTCAGCATCAAGATTGCATGATATTGAGTGACAATGGAAAAAGCTCATTTTGAAAACATAAATAAGTTAAACCTGAATTCAAGAAGTTTGGTCACCTTGATAACTGGAGAACGCTGTTGGATGAGAGTCAGACCATGAGGAGCAGACTCGTAAGCTGAAATTGGCACCAATTAACTGAATCACAAAGTTATTTGAAAGATATTATTGAAGATAATGTAATTCCAGGTAACTAATTATTAAATTCGGAAAACCTCAACATATGAAACTTTCATTTTGGCAAAAATTTGACGTAAAGAGGTTCTCTTGAAAAACAAAATTGATTCCCTCTTTCAGAATGCACAAAAAAGATGTGGAACATGCTAGGAGGTGAAATAAATATTCCATGGTTCATACTCACATGCTAGGCATTTCATGAGAGCTAACTTGACACCACTCTTGAGCAAAAGGTTTTTGTATAAACCCAATTCTCATTTTTAAAGGCTATTGTTTATTTCATAATTGCACATTGAATACTTAGATGATGATTAAATTCCTGGTAGCATGTCCAAAATCAAAGAAATCTCTATGGTGGTTGCCAAAAAAAAGATTCAATTTACAAACTTTTTTGTGATTGTTCCATTAGAAATGATAAAATTGTTGTTGTACGACTACAATTAACCCAGCAGATGCAGAGACACATATTAGATAAAAAGCTGAATAAATAAAAAAATGAATATTATATAAATGATAGACCTGCATTGGAAAACTTAATTATTGGGTCGTCAACAAGCATACTAGGGTATTATTTTAATATCTTGTAAAGCACGGCACGTTCCTCCACAATATATCAGGACTCAACATGAATAAAAACAAAAGAAATTGTCCTAAGGACAGTTCTAACTTCAATCTAGTTGAACAACAGTTTCAGATAGCATCCTTTATGCAACATGAATGAGCAAACGCCTATAATAATGTAAGAAAAACTGATAAAACTAAGTAATTATTAAATTATTTAAATGGTTTAGGGCCAATTAGTTACTTAAACTAATCAGGTAATGGTCTGTTATTTGAATTTTCTAAGTCTGAAATGATTTGGAAAGAAGAAAAAAAATTATGCTGATGGAAAAAAGAAAAAATTATGCGAATGGCTCAAGTCTAACCCAATCAATAATGTGGATCAGTTTCCACAAGCCGACCGTGGAATGGAGCTCAATAAAACTTCCTATGCACCACTTTGTGAGAATTCTAGCCAACTATGCTCTTCCTGTCATGTATCTCGATGGCTACCGTGCTTGCAACCTACACCAATGCCACATTTAATCACCTCACTCAAGCACTTCCTCCCACAAATACCCCAATGCTAGGCTTCACAAAGAAGAACCGACTTCAATGAACTAAAAGCAACCAATCAACAAAGCCTATCTAAGCTCCAACCATGCTCGCCCTATAATGATGAGTTCCAAAAACCTCCTCTCATGTGTCACATACCAAGCCTTTTGGCCTCCTCGTCGCCTCATCATTGCAACAAGAAGAGCTATGGCCCTTCTTTAGAATTCCACAAGACATGCCAAATAGAAAAACAAACTCGTTCTCTCTATCACATGTTTATTAAAACTTATTTATTGTGCTCTGCCACTCATCACTCCCCATTGAGCTCTCCATGAAGTTTCCTATCCACGATCATACAATCGCCTCAAACACCATGTAACATCAAAAATTATGAAAAAGGCCACTAGGCCACAAAATCCACCACAACTCAACCCCACGTTAATAAGGAGTTGAGAAAAAGTCATGAGGTTCAACCCAGCCATATTGCCAGACAAAGTTGCTAAATGGGCGATAGGAACCCTTATGATTTAATTTTTTATTCGCTTTTTCCATAACACAATAGAAAATGACATTACAATAAACTAAAAACTCTAACCTCCCTCAGAGTCATGTGAAACCCAATTTTCCATGTACGCCTATAGGGTGTTATGTCAATCAACTAGATCCCAAAATTCTAAGAATTTATTTTCATGTTTACTTTTTCTATAACACAACATGATTGGACATGACACAACATGATGCTCAATTAAAGAACTGCCAACCCCTCCCTCAGGTGATCCCCACTTTTCCATGTAGCACTTCTAAGGGTTTTCATGCCAGCTAGCTAGATCCCAAGGCTGCTAACTAGCCAACTCTACCCGAAGGGGAAGTGGGCCTCACCTCGCCCTTTGGATTATTCATAACCTCTATTGCCTTGGTGAGCCCACCATAACATACTAGGTTGACCAAGAAAGCGGATCCCACTATCCATGTCTATCATAACATATTTTAACTTATATATTAGACCATATGTTGACATATGCATCCAATAGCAGTAAATTGGGCCAACCTTTGATCAACCCAATGAGCCCACTTTCGCATCTAGTAGCCACATTAGTGCTACATGGTTGGCCTTTTCTTCACAAAATCAACCATTGCCAAAAGTTGACACGTGGAGAGCTCTCAGGAAGCCATATTATTGCCTCTAGAAAATTTTAAATTTGTTATCCCAAAGTAAATTAAAAAATTTCCTTCCTATTTTGAGTTTAGTTTTGCTACACCTTTCCCAGCGTTTCCAATAACATTCTCTTTCATAAATTCAATGTAGATTGTGAAATTATATACCTTCAGTTTTTTTTTTAAATTTATTCATTTGTATTAATTATTTCACTTTCTTTTATACATTTCATCATTGATACCAAGGTTTAAAATTGCGTAAATAAGCCTCGAGGCGTTTTTCGTCCGTGAGGCGAGGCGTAAGCCTCGAGGCGGTGTGAGGCGTAAGCCTCCCCGATGAAGAATTGCGTAAATGAGAATTTAAGGATTTTAGCAAGTAAAAAATAGTAAGATTCTATCATACAATAAAAACATCTAAATGACAATTAAAACTAGGGGAAAGTAAGAAAATAGATGTAATAAAATCATGTCCCAAAGTACAAAACCACAAAATATTAGTCTATCAAAACTCCCAAAGTATAATTAAGAAAGAACATATATAATCTAATCATGTCCCATCACTAAATGAGTCTTCAAGAGAATCTTCTCACCCCTTCCTCCCTCCTATAAAGTCCAATGTCTTCCAATCAAAACATGCACTCATGAAGAAGTAGACTAACACTAACAACTATTACTAAAGAAGATGAATAGAGTAATATGGCAGACTGCCGGGGGTCCAAGGGGGCGCTGCCCCCTGGCGGGGCTATTTGTTTTTTAAGTTCGTAAGTTATTTTTATGGGAAGATACCGAGTGGTACCGAGCATGTTCCTTAGCAGTACTGAGCATGCACCTAACGGTACTGAGCGGTACCAAGCATGCACCTAACGGTACTGAGCATATATTTGAGGCGTACGCCTTAGCCAGAATTGCCCAATTGCGCCTCTGAGGCGCGCCTCAGTCCAAGTGAGGTGTACGCCTCTGCCAGGAGAGGAATTGCGTAAGCCTTGAGGCGGTTTTGGGTCAAATTGCGCAGAGGCGCGCCTCTTATTGCGCAATTTTAAACAGAGATTGATACATACAAAACTTTCATCCCCCATTTTAATAGCCACAAACACCCTACACCACTCCATTAACTTAGTCACAACAAACTTCAAATAAAAGAAAAAAAGTGAAAACTCTAAGTTAAAAAAAATTGAAGTTAAAATATATTGAGAAAATTAAAATCCAGTTTGAATTTGAATACAAATTCAAATTAAATATGAAGATTGATGGTAGCTATATTATCTTTATTCCTCTTTTAAGCAATCATTATATCTATATCCTTCACAGTATCCCCCATTCTTCCTTCACCAAATATCTAATCTCAACCTCTGCATAAAATTCATTAAAATTTGAATTTGAATTTATAATTTAAGTTTAAATTTCAAAAAGAGACTCAAACATCAAATATTCAAATTCAAACTTTTGTTCTAGTTTCCTTCCAATTTTACCATCTATAATTTAACATGACCATATTGACCATATCAAACTATGAAGGACTCATCCTAACTGAAGCCATATTGGCCTAAGGAAAGAGACTCATTTCGGTAAACAAAACCAAGGGACACTTTAAACAAACTTCCATGGACTAATAAAAGTCGTCAATGACCTTCTTTGGGTTGAAATCAATGGTCAAGAAACAAATTATTTTTGTATGTAGTGAGAAACCATGTAGGGAACTAATTTGGACAACATCAGTTTCTCATACATCTAGGAGATCCAAGCATTCAATCCCTATCAATCTTCATATTTAATTTGAATTGATACTTACACTGCATTCAATCCCTTTTATTTCAAAAAGATCTGGTTTTCATAAATCCATATCAATCTAACAATATGCATGAAGACCTTCAAACCTCCAAATATAAACTCTCCGAACTAATGATGGTAAACTTAATGATCTAAAATGAGAGCCCATTTGTCAATTTTGCTAACGATAGTGCAGTTTTTTTGCTATCTTTTTTAAGGGAAAAAGTCATAAACAATGGAGATTATTATAGCAAACAAAACTTTGAATTTGGCTCCTTCAGCTATATAACTGATTCCTCTTATTTATCACTACATCCATTTTAATCAATTTGTATCAACCTAACAATGTGCATGAAGATCTTTAAGTTTTCAAGGATAATCTTCCAAAGTTAATATTGTTCTTAAGGAGCTATGATGAGAGCCCTTTGTTCAATGTTATTGATGATGTTATAATTGCTAATGATGTGCATGAAGAAATTCAGGCTTCTGAAGATAATCTTCCTAAGATGATGATATTACTCTTAACAATCTGTAATAACATCCTATTTGCCGATGTTGCTAATGATGTATTTTTTTCACTATATTTTATCCAGGAAAAATGTTATAAACAATGGAGATTATTGTAGCATACAAAACTTGGGCTCCTTAAGCTATAATCAATCCCTTTTATTTACCACTATATCAATTTTAACAAATTCATATCAATCCACCAACGTGTATGAAGACATTTAAGTTTCTAAAGATAATTTTCTGAAGTTGATATTGTTCTTAAGGATCTATGCTGAGATCCCTTTATTCAATTTTAATGATGATGGGTATAGCTCATTCCACTCGTCTCTTCTTCCTATAATGAATTTATTATCACTAAGCTTTTCCTTGGGATTGATTTTCTATTTTCCCCTCATCTTCAAGATTGTTTTCTCATAGAATGGGTTTTGCTGTCTCAATAGTAGAGTCGAGGACCACCAATTTTTACTGAAAAATTATTTCAACACTATTGATTAGAGTTCTTTGCAAACAAGGGATTTCTAGAAATGTGAGTCTCCAACTTCAAATTACTAGTACTAAGATTTATGTGTGCTAGTATAGTCATGTTAAGTTTGTTATTTTATATCATTTTTTGTTCATCAATCATTTTTCCATTCAATATTCCTGGAGATTATATGAATAAAACACTTAATTCTTTAAAGAAGAGCTTCATTAAGGAATTGATTTCTCAAATATTGTTGCTATTCCTTACTAAATTTGTTGATATGGTATACTAGGGCTGCCAAACGAATCGAGGCCGAGGCCGAGTATGTGAGTGTCATGTTTGAGTTTCGTTTTATCATTATAGCTTCGTTCAAGTTCGGGTTGTTTTGATTCCGAGGCTTTATGTTTGTGTTCATGGTATTGGTCGTTTATTCAAGGGTGTTCACTGTTTGGTTTCATGTTCGGTTTCATGTTCTGTTCGTTTTAATGCTTATCGAGCTGTTTAAACAAAACAAGTCTTAACGAGTTAGTTCATGAACATATTTAACAAACAATCAATTGAACAAACAATATTAAATTTGTTCATGAACATCTTAAACAATCCTAGGAGAATCAGCAAAACTTTGACAAATGTAAATACCTTTTGTTCAGAAAGTTAAAAATTGTATAACAAGAGCGCGACTCCTGTCGTACCACTATTGTAAAATAAAAATATGATGGTAAATTGTAATATAGATAATTCATAAATGACGAATCTAATGTTTCGTTAAGGCTTCGTTCACGAACATACAACTAAATGTTATTCTGAACTAATTAATCTCCACGCGCAGTGTGCGCCGCAACACACAATATACTGTGGCTCTTAATGCCTTGATTTATTAAGATCAAGCATTTAAGAAGATATCATTATTTTGCTAGTGCTTAAAAATGGATTTCCACGGAAACGACGACTTTAATCGAAAGACCACAGGCCGAACATCGAGCCTATGCTGTCCCTGCCGACGATTTCGCTTATCCCTGATAGATACGTATGATGTGATTATACATAGAGGAGGCGTTAAGCCATTTAGAGAGGGTGCTATGCTAGTGGTTGTTTGTGTGCATACATGGACAACCACTCTCCTCTCTCCATAATAGTTAATACAACATTGAGGACATGTTAGACCATTAATAACACAATCAGAAGCATTTAAAATCTAAGTGTTGCAGACCGCTTGGATGTCAGCAAGTGGGAGAGTGAGTTTACACTATACAGAAGATTGTGAATATAGTATGTACGTGAAATACGTTGTAGGTAGCTCCAGGGCATATAAGATAAGGAGAGTCATTCCTTGAATAGTTTGATCACATAAAAACATCAGGCCTTTTGATGACGCCAACACGGAGAGAGATATGTATTAGATCGCCCATATATTAAGGAAGGATAAGAGTTAGCACTTACAGAAGACCTTGATTAGTAGTATTACAAATTATTTTTTTTTGATTTAAATGAGAATTTACTCTTAATAGGATACAATTGGATGAAAAAGGATTCATGTAGCCGACCCCACTGTGGGATAAAGCTTGTTTGTTGTGTTGTTCGTTGTTTGCATAAACAAAACAAGACCAGATCTCTCTGTTCCTCAGAAAAATATTAAGAAATTAAATTTCATAACTTTTGCAATGAATCTAGGCATTCTGACATGCATCAAGAAAGTTAAATAAGTTAATTATGGTGGTTAAGATGGAAAGATTAGTGATTCATAAATTTCATAGGTGTATAAATGCATTCTAAGAATTGACATTTTAAAAAGCTATAGTGAAATTCAAATGGTCCCTTTGTTCAATAACCAGATAAAAGTGTTATTTAAATTGCAAAGTTTTCCGCTCTTCATCATGCTTATATTGCAGTCATGTAATATAGAACCCTGAAGTAATAGATTTGGATCCCTAAGTTATTTTTGTCTTGATCATCACAAGCTTGGTTATCTAGATTTTATATGTCACAACATTATCATCAGTAGTATAAAATGTAAAATTGAGACAAGAAATCATTATCATCATCATAGTCATTATCTTAACTCTTTCAAGTTAGCCGTATGAATTCTCGTTCTTACTTAATTCTCCCAAGGTATTACATGACGTGTTAATTCTTCGGCATAATTTCTGGATGTTCACCTTTCGACCTACGCCATTTGAGTCATTTCTGCAAAACTTCTGCATTGATTAGATTTTACATCTTTAATCGTGCATCTACTCTCCATTGTACACGATCAAACACCTAAGCTATTTTTTTCATTAGCTTATATCTTTCGTAACTTCAGCGCACAGTCAGTTTAAAATTTTCACTTCAATCACAGTACACATAATAAAATTTTTGCATGAGCGCATAAAAAAGGTTCACAGAAACAGAGAGACTGAACAAGCCAATCAGAAGGCGCGAAGAATTTGCTTTCGACACTCTGAAATAAAAAACCTAAGAAAAACAGAAAAAAAATACTATATGTCGTTCAACAAACCTTCAAGAGGGAAGGGCAGATCACCCTCTGGAAGCGGCCCGTAAGCATCATTACCAACGCAAGGAAGAACCGAAGGCTCGTCCAAGTACGCAATTCTTTTAGCTCTCAAAGATGAGATCAGGAGATCGATAGCTAACTGGCTGACATTACCGAATGAGAGCCAGGCTGCAGCGATTAGGTCGCAATTCGAGATAAAACAAAAAGATTTAGAAATCTAAGTTCATTCAAACACAAGAATAAACCAGAAGAGAGGAAAGCGGCTTTCGCCTTTCGAGGTGCAAACCAGAAGAAGGGTAGGGCAATCGGAGGGGAAGCTTATTTCCCCGCTCGACGACGAAAGCCCATGAGAAAGAGAATCTACGATGCGGAGTGGACGGTAACCACCGTGGACAGGAACATGGTGAAATCTGACTCTCGTGTTGGTTCGAACGATTGTAGCAAGCAGAAAATAATTAAGAAGGAATTTAACTGCTGCATTCAGATTATTAGCCATTCTTACATTTATTATATTAATGTTTATGATTATGTGAATGCAGTTAATTTTTCATAAGTAATAAGAATCATAGTGCAATGGAGAATAACGTTTCGTTTATGGGTAGCTCGCCCCTTATATGCTTCCTGAAGCAACATTTTTAGCACAAAAAATTTTAATTTTACTATACTAGAACAGCCTGATCTCTAAGAACTGCGGTAAGAAAGGTCATCGCAAACGAAGCTAAGTCTGCTCCAGAGCGTTGTATATATATACTCATCATATAAACAACCCCCAACTTGATTTTCTGTTTCTTTAAGACGGCGATTAAAAAATGTTATTTAGTGATGACGTGGAAATAGTAGTTTAGGTTTGGATATTATATGTTAAAATTTTAAGGTATCAAGGTCAAACTCTTTTTTTGGAAGAAAATACGCAGGAAACCCCTTATTTGGAGGAATATTGTGTACGTAATCCGAACGTGTTCGGATGTGCGTACCACACTGCTATTTTATGACGTATTTTTTTACGATACATTTTTTGCGTGGCAAATAAATAAGTAGCAAATATTAATACTCACAAATCACACAAAAACATACTCAAAAAATACGAGAAAAAATTATGTTTAAAAAAAATAGGCAACAAAATAAGCAGTGTGTACGCACATTGAACACGTTCGATTGCGACACAATAATTTCTCCCTTATTTGAGCTTTGGATGTTAAGAAATTAATGTTGATATTTTTATGAATCTTTGAATAATAGTGGTTAAAATTTATACCCAGTTTTGTCCAAGTCATCTATGAGGGTTTGATGAGCTTGCCTCGAGAGCTCCACACTAAATGAAGCAGCTATATTCTAGGTGGTCTGAGTCACCTTCACAGGAGGAAACTTTTCCATGGCTATATTGTTTCTAACCCGTAACCTATATTCAATGTCAAAAATTATAGTCCCTGTTCTAGAGAAGTAGTAGGTATGGGATTATGTGAGGCCGCATCTCATGATTATTTTCTTCGACTAGCAGCGAATTTGAATTTCACTATGGTTGGTTGAAATCAAGGTTGTGAAAATCGGAGACCGGACAACGAACTGAGAAGAATGAGAGGTTCACAGGTTTCAACGGGTCTAACTCGGGGTCGAAGCCGGATGACGTAATAAATATAAATATTATTAAAAGTTAATAAAATTACATTAATAATAAAGTTATCATTCAAATTTGAGACAAAAAATTAGAATTAAAAAAAAACTATGAAACATAAAAATTTATTATAATTAAGTAAAAAAGGAATTATTTTAAATCTCACAAAAGAAAAAATTCAATCTCATAATTATAAGAATTACACTTATAAAAATATGTTAAATTTAATTTTAAATATTTTGTCGAATTTTAAATTAATTTTTAATTTAAATTAAATTTACATATAACCATAAATTTAATATAATTTATTGTAACAAAGTTTATAAATTTAATATAAAATATTCTTATTTATATATATGATTAAATATATTTTACAAGTTTATGTTGATACCAAATTTCTTTTATAAATTTATATCTTACATAATTAATAAATAATTAAATACATAAAATTATTAATGAAATTATTTTGTATAGTGTGTATAATAATCTAATAAATAAGTATTATTTACATAAAAAATAATATAAAAATAGTTTTTATATGCATTATATATATTTATGAGTTCATTCACATCTCAACTCTTTCCTCAGTCCCACATCCCTTGTAAAGACTTTCTTGCTAGTGTTTATATAGCATTTGAGTTTCTTTTGAAACTCGCATGGTACCACCACTCCATGTGAAATGCTTCATGATGGTTTGGAGATAAATGTATATGATAAAAGATATATTATTATTAATTAAAAAGTTTAAATATATGTTAATTTATTTATTTAAAAGTATTTAAAATTTTTGGAATTTGAACCGGTCGGTTCACCGTTGAACCGACGGTTCTAACCGGTTCAGTTCGGTTCATTGTAGAGGCGGTTTTAAGACTGAATTGGACCTGTCCTATGATTGGTTCACGGTCGAACCGGCCGGACCTGTCCGATTTTTAAAACATTGGTTGAAACTACCACCCTAAAGATGTTCAGTAGGGGACCACCCAAAGATGATGTTATAAAGGGTAACATTATCCATAATAATGAAATATACTATAGCTATGTACTGCTGGTCAGCCTCATCCTAGGTGATAGTAGAGTTAGTATTCCTTATATTTCTCAGCGCTCTCCTAGCAAACAATGTAGTAGGCTCATGGTAGAAGTGAGCTAGGAAGCAAGAAGACTCGTTTTATCAAAGATAAATTTAAAAATAATATTGATGGAACTTTATGTGTTAATTAAATTGCTACATATTTGATAGTTGGAGCACCATCATTATATAGTTTCATCCCAACAAGCCTATATGTCTCACAAAATATGATTGGGGTGATGTCCATCATAGTTGTTCGTGAGGTGAACACCAAGTTGACTTCTCCTACCTTTAGTCTCTTAGGCATCATCATGGTGTTAGCTCGCTCGCCACCCATAATAGCAAGCACCCTTGCCATGTGAATGCAATAAGATAGAATGGGCTCATTCCAATTGCTTTATATTATAGCTCTACTTAGGTGTTGACTAAGTTTGGCTAGTACAAACTCTTCAACTTTCTTGTCTTAATGAGGTCTTCAACCAACCCTTGTAGGTGGTGACATTCCCATGTGTCGTGCCATTGTCCTTATGGAAGGTGCGACATTTTGATATTTCATGAGCATGTGCACTTGCCTTCATAGACCCAATGCGCTTATAGAATTTCTTTTTTTGAATTGCCTCCACTAAATCAAATATTGATACTCGCAAAGGAGTATATGTGGGATAATTAGGATTGTGATGTGTACCCTCCTCATGATAAGGGTGTGTGGCTCGATGGTATAGCTCTCGAGGGATCTGTTATACCCTTTATATTAGTGGACTAACAATCCTAAGTAGCTTAACTTGCAAGGGCACTCTTTGTTGTTTTAGGTCGTGGTGGTCTTACGACACAACACAATGAACCTTCTATCTATTTAGTCCCTTGGATGCCAGTCCTATGGACAAAGACAATTTGGTCACTTAATTTTACTCCTTAGTATTAAAGTGGTTTTTTATGAATTCGAACAACTTAGCGAACATCTTGAGCTGCAGTAGACTAAGTGCATAATTAAAAGGACTTTCCTCAATCATTGAGTTAAGGCAGTCGATGTGACTGCAAGGTCCAAAGCATTCACTTCCAACATCTCCCTCTAGAGCCTCACAATAAAGATCCTCAATAACTCGCTTGGTTCTTGCCTCATTTTGAGGAGATTTTGCAAGCCCTTTTGCGGCTTATAGCCATTGGTAAACAAAGTTACAAACATCCTATTAAATTATGAGGAGGTGATGACTTCTACTAGCAGGCGTGACATATCTCTGCATAGACTCCTTAAGTTACAAACAAGATTTTCAAAGCATCATTGATGTCCAGAGGCAATGCCATTAACTACAAGGTGGTAATATGACCCACCATATCAATTTTACTCCAATAGGATTCCAAGTGCCCCAACCCAGCCTGATATGATACGATACCACACAAGTCATATTGTATCCAATTGTTATAAGAACCAGAAATTGATCCCAATATATAGTTAGAGAAGTGCTGAGAAAAATTAAACTTTCAGTTTATATATAATATAGAGCCACTAGTGAATATAAAATAAAGCAGAAAACTATTGAATCTAAAAAATGATTTGTTTATATAACATCCAAAAATACATATATAATATGAGGTATATCTATAACAACACTTGATAATTGACAAATATAGTAAAATGAAAGCCAAATTTGCAAAAATATAACCAACCAAAAAGGCATACCTACAACATAAATTAGAACCTGTTATTAAAACTACTATGCTCACTCTTTACCTTTTATCTAGCCTAAAAATTGAAAACAAAGTAGGAGTGAGCTAATATGGCTCAGTAGGCTATCATTACCTAAAACATAAGTCAATAATTAAAATCAAAATAATTGAAAATACTGTGATGTAATAGTAATTGAAGTACAATACAAAAAACTGAAACTGAAATATATATTGATATTGAATGCATTTAAATAAATAATGAAAATATAAATAACAAATCTCATAATACCCATTAGGCTCCAACATCATAACATATCTCATATTAGATTCACTCATCAGTAGCTCTTAGGCTCTGGCATAAAAAAATTTCTCCTCAGTAGCCCACTGCCTTCGGCATAATAAAACACATCATAATATATAACAAAATCCCTCCTCGATAGCCCTCAGGCCCCAACATAACAAAATGTCACCATAGTAGCCCATTGGCTTCAGCTTAAAAAAATCCTTTCTCACTTCCAAAATATCACATTTCTTTTAATATTATGCACATATTCAATGTATTTCATTAAATAAAGTATATTTAAACTTAACTCAAAAAGTGCCAAAATATCCTAACAGTAGGCAACAAAGACACTACTGAGCAAAAATTAACAGTTCTAAAATATAATTAAATTATCAGAGATTGTATATAACAACATTCTAAAGCAACCTCATTTGGATATAATTGTTTCATCTCAAATTCCTTCTCCCAAGTAGCCTCTCTGGCAGTCTCATGCTTCTACTACATCTTCACCATCAGAACCTGTTTGCTCATCAATTTTTTTACATCATATGCAATAATCCCATCAAGCTCTTTCTAATAGTGCAAACTGGGATGAAACTCAATAATATCAATAGATAATCTCATCTCATAATCAAATACATATTTTCTCAAAGAAGATATATGAAATACACTATGCATATATGATATATGATCAAGCAATAATAGCATATAAGTAGAATCACCAATCCTCTCAATAATTTTAAAAGGTCCAATGTACCTTGGACTTAGCTTACCTATTCAAAAAGTCCAATTCACCTTAAAATGATATATGATTAGGCAATAATAACCTCGAAGCACAACCACCAATCCTATCAATAATTTCAAAAGGTTCAATATACCTTGGGCTCAGTTTACCGATTTTTCAAATATGTTGACACCTTTCATATGACTGATTTTAACATAAATGAAATCATCAGTTTGAAACTCAATTAACCTATATTTTTTATCATAATATTTCTTATTCCTATCATGTACAAATCTTAACATTTCTCTAATTAGACTGATCTTTAATATAGTGTCATCTAGAAAAGTTAACACTATCACCTATCTATCACCCACCTCTACAAAGACAAAGAGGTCCTACAGTTCCTCTTATACGAAGCTTTATAAGGAGTTATAGATATACTAGAATGATAACTTTTGTTGTAAGCAAACTCTATCAATGAGGTATAATCCTTCCAACTACTCTAAATTCTAGAACATAGAGTTTCAAAAAATTCTCCAATACCTAAATAGTGTTCTCAGACTATCCATCTATTTAAGAATGAAAATCATACTAAAGTGCAATTTTGTACCTAGTCCCTGGTGAATACCTCTCCACAACCTGGAGGTAAACCAACCATTGCGATTAGATACAATCATATTCAGCATATCATGCAATCTAATAATATATCAAACATATATTTATGCTAACTTATCTACCATATCAGTCTGTCAGATACAAATGAAATACACATACTTCATTAGTCGATCGATTACAACCTAGATAAAATCAATTCCATATCTCGATCTAGGAAAACCCCATAGTAAAATTAATCACCATCTCTTCCTATTTCCACTCTGGAATTAACAATGATTGCAAAAGAATACCCAGTCATTTATTTTATGCCTTCATTAACTGATAGGCCTCACACTTCGAAATAAACTCTATTATATCCCTCTTAAATTCAGGTCACCAGAATAAACCTTTCAAATCTTCATACATCTTGCTACTTTCTGGATGAATAATGTAGCCTCAATAATATGCCTCAAGAAGAATCTTAGTTCTCATATCACCAATAGAAGGAACATCTCATAATTTATTTTTGTAGAAAATGATATCAAAATTAGATAATAAAACTTCAGGTCTCTTACTAAACTTAATCTAACCACTCAATTTTATATACTATGTATTTGACTTCTAGCCTTCCTGAATTCCTTTCTTAAGAGTAGGTTGAATAATTATCTGAGCTAACAAACTCATATCTGTATCAACTGATATTATCACTATCTCCAACTTCTCCAAATGTCAAATAAGAAAATACACATAAGTAAGTAATGAAAGAGAAATACCTAACGATTCCTACTTAAAGCATGTGCTACCATATTAGCTTTATAGTGCTGATACTAAATAGATATATCATAATCCTTGATCAACTCAAGCCTTCTTAATTTTCTCAAATTCAGATCCTTTTAAGTGAAAATTTAATGTAAGCTCTAATGGTCAGTAAAGATCTAACATTTAACTCTGTATAAATAATGCCTCCAAATACTCAAAACAAATACAACAATAACTAAATATAAATCATTTGTCATATAGTTCTTCTCGTATGGTTTTAATTATCGAGATGCATATGCAATAACTCTGAATTTCATCCATACCTAAAAGGATAGTCATAATCAGAGCAGAAGTCAAATAATCCTTCAATATTTGAAAACTCTCATCACACTCAGGAGTCCATATAAAAGCTACAGACTTCTAAGTCAATCTCGTCAAAGGCAAAGAAATCCAGAAAAACCTTTGGACAAACTTTTGATAATAACCATCCAAGCCTAAGAAACTACAAACCTTAGAAACTGTTGTAGGCCTTGACTAATTAAAAATAACCTAAACCTTCTAGGGATCCATTGAAATACCTGCACTACTCACAACGTGCCCTAGAAATAAAATTATTACTTAATTAGAAATTACCCTTAGAGAACTTAGCATATAATTGATGCTACCTAAAAAGCCTAAATCAATCCTTAAGTGTGTTGCATGCTTCTTCTTAGATTTAGAATAAATCAGGATATCATATATAAAAACTATTACAAAATGGTCCATATACTTCCTAACAATCCTGTTCATCAAGTCCATGAAGAATGTTGGGGCATTAGTCACTCTAAATGGTTTGAACAAAAACTCATAATGTTCATACCTCATCCTAAATGTAGTCTTCACCGTATCATCCTCTCTCACCTTTAGCTAATAATAACCAAATTGCATATTGGTCTTAGAAAACACATAATATTTAGCCAGTTGATCTAATAAGTCATCAATCCTAGGCAGAGAATACCTATTTTTGATACTTCCCTTATTCAAATCTCTATAGTTGATACACATATGTAAGGTATCATCATTATTCTTTATAAATAATATATGTGCTCTCCACAAAGATACATTAAAATAGACCAAATCTCCATCCATAAACTCCTAAAGGTTATACCTTCAACTCCTAAAGCTCCTTAGATGGCATTATATATGGAGCCTTAGAGATCGAAGTGGTACCCATATATATATATACACACACACACACACATACACACACAAAACTCTACCACTCTAACTGATGGTATCCCAAATTCCTCATGTAAGACATTTAAAAACTCTTTAACTATAGTAACACTACTCATAGATACAGAAGGGATTCTCACATCTCTAATAGATGATAAAAATGCTAAAAAAACATTTCACCAAAGTCTATGCACTTCTAGAGCAAAAATCAAACACGGGAAAACTCCCCATATTCCCTAAAATACAATAGTCTCACACTTTGATATAAAGTCATTTTTTTTTCAAAAAATCGATATGAGCCCCATACCTAGTCTTTCAATCCATACCAAAAATAACATCAAATGCAAAAATAAGCAATAAAATCAAACTGGATCTCCAAATTTTATCGAAAAACTTCAAATGAACAAAATAAACCCTATTATCTACTATATTATCTCTCATAGGAAAAACCATAGATAAAGAAACATGTAATAGTATAGAATGTAAACCAACATAATCAAAATAGTACTTTAACATAAAGGAATGACTAATGCCTGAATTAAATACATATCACAACAATTGGAGACTTACTAGCCCTATGTTGCATCAGACTGAAAACTCGTGATTGTACTAGACTTAAAGCAACAGAACAATCTACACCCATCAAACCTCCAAAAAACTAACCTCGTGCTAATGGACCAACATTCCTACTATCAGAAACCTCAGAATGTGATTGGGGCGATATTGTCTTTGTCCCACCCAATGTTAACTATCCAGAGCTATCAGTTCTCAAATCAGAATGTATATCAAAGCCACCCAATGAACACTCAGTTATATGATGTCCTTATTGATCACAACAAAAACATCTATCTGATGTTCTATAACACTATCTATTATGTCTCCTACCACACTATTGACATAATGAGGTTAATGGGACTTCATTAACTGAACCTCTAAACCTAGCAACATGCATCTTTCTAATCTAGAAGAAATCACTACTGACTATCCCCTCCTTCGAAACTCAATAGGTCCAAACTTGTTCCTATTCTCAGGATAGCTATAATAGTCATTTCACTACCAAAATTTTTTCTACTCATAATTCACTGCTACTGAACTACTAACAAATTAATCTCTATCCTTTTGGCCCTCTCATCCAACTAAGCAAAAATTGTAATATCATGTGTTAAAAGTGTCAACCTCAAAGCATCTCAGAGTCCCTCCAAAAATCTATAACACTCAAAAGTACTAACCAATTATGGAGTGTACCTAGAGAGAAAAGTAAACTCAACCTCATACTACATCACCATCTTATTCTCATGAATCAACTTTAGAAAAGAACTATATAGTTATTTCCTAGCAGATGGAGGTACAAATCAAGTCCTAGATAGCTCTATAAACTTATCTCAAGAAATCATGATATTTATATGGCCCTAAAATTTTTTCTTTCTTGGCCCAACCACCAGCTTCTTGCCTCACCGTCAAACATAAATGCAGCTGATACAACTCTCCTCTTAAGAGAATAATTCATCCCATATATAGTCTTCTATATCCTCGTCAATTAATTTTCAACTACTTTAGGATCAATAACACTGAAAGTCTAGGATACTATAATCTTATGAAGTTCTATAAATATCCATCAATGGCATTAAAATAATAGCAGAAACCTATGTATGAGCCTTGCCCATCAATTGTGCTACTATACCTGCAATATGAAAAATAGCCACATAACCAATCTCAAGAGTTGTACCCTAAGTATGAGCTATCTAAATAGAGCTCTGACTATTGGGCATATCTCGATCTGGCTAAGGTGGATTAGCCATGAAAAAAAATACTAAACAAAGTTGTATGCCAAACTACTCGGAAGTATATAAAAAATAAATAAAATGAGCGCCCAAAACTACTTAGAAGCATCTTACTCTTCTACAGATTAAATCATATTGCTCTATGATGATTTATTTCTCCAACCAAATATCTAATATCAAAAACCTTTTCACAACCTGACCCGATACCACACATGTCAAATCATGACAAGAACCAAAAATCAACCCCAAGATCTAAATGGAGAAGTGCTAAGAAAAACTGCACCTTCAATTTATACAAAACATAAAGCCGCTACTAAATATAAAATAAAGTAAAAAACTACTAAATCTTAAAAATAATTTATCTATATATATATAATAGTACTTAGCAACTAACAAACAGAGCGAAATGAAAGTCAAGCCTGAAAAAATAAAACTAACAAAAAAAGGTATACCTACTGTATAGATTGGAGCATATTATTAAAACTACTCTGCTCGCTCCTTACCCTTTCCCTGGACTGAAAAAAGAAAGCAAAGTAGGAGTGAGCTAACACTACTGAGTAAGCTATCGTAGCCTAAAATAGAAGTTAATTACTAAAACAAAAATAACTAAAAAAAATGTATTACAATGGTAACTAAAGTATAATATGAAAAGCTAAAACTGAAATAGATATTGATGTTAAATGAATTTAAATAACTATTGCAATTATACTATAATTGACATATAAATATCTTATAACAAATCTTAGAATAGATGTTGAGGATTATTCTAATTTACTTCTTGATTATTATGTCCATTGTTTCATTAATTATTACCACCAACATTATTTGACCAATTAAAATTAGGATGGTTCCTCTAGCCTAGATTATATGTATTTGAATAGGAATTACATTGTCCTCCAATTAAATTGATATTTTTAATCCCTTGCACATTATTATCTTCAATTGAATTTTAATCCCCCAAAGTTTAGTTCCTATTCCAAAATGTACTCTTATTGCATTCATCTTTTTAGAAATTGTAGTAACTTGTGAAATCAGGATTGATAAAGAATTAGATTCATAAATTCTTGCTATTTTCTTAGTATTTACCTTATCAGTAAGCCACTAAAAATGATTATTAGTTATCTTCTCTATTAATTTATAAGCTTCCTCAAATAGCTTAGACATTAATGATCCTCCACCTGCAGCATCAATTATAGCTCTAAGAGATCCTAATAATCCATTATAAAATATTTGAATAACCAACGAATTAGGTAAAGTATGATGAGAGCATTTGCAAAGCATTTTCTTAAATCTTTCTGAACTCTCATAAATGAATTAGGGGTGTCAATATTTGACACGACACGACAACCCGACCCGGACCCGACCTGGAAAATTTGGGTTGGACCCAACCCGTTTGATAAACGGGTCGGGTTCGGGTTCACAGGTTTGACCCGTTTGATAAAACGGGTCGGGTCGGGTTGACCCGGCGGGTTACCGGGTCAACCTGAAAACCCGTCTAATTTAAAAAAAAATAGAGAAATGTTTCGGTACAAATGAGTTCCCCGATGCTCATTTGATGGATTCCTCAGCCTGTCAGCCACTCCATAACAAGCTCCTTATCCTTGCCCCGCCCAATGAAATCATTTTTAGGCAAGGATCCTGTTTCACATGCTCAGTGCAGCTCAAGCTGCTGCTTCTGAAGCTCCTGCTTTGCATCTTTTACAAGATGAAGGAAAGTATCAGTTGTTGTAACTTTATCAAGTTTCTGCACAGCCGTCTCCAGTCGCTTCAAGGTGGGATCAATTTTGAGAGCACGTTTGCCAAATTTTATGAACGCGGGCCGGGTCGGGTCAACCCAGCAACCCGGCCGGGTCGGGCCCGGGTTGAAATGTCTGACCCGTTTGTAAAAATGGGTCGGGTTCGAGTTGACCCGTTTAGATACGGGTCGGGTCGGGTTCGACCCGAACCCGGCTGGTTGACCCGAATTGACATCCCTAAAATGAATTCTCCTTCAAATTGAGAAAAAGAAGTTATGTCATTTCTAAATTTGATAGTTTTTTAAGGTAAAAAAAATACTTAGCAAGAAACTTATAAGCCAACTTATTCTAAATAGTTATAGAGCTTGGGGGTAAAGAATTTAATCATATCTTAGCTTTATCTTTTAGAAAAAAGGGAAATAATCTAAGTCTAATAGCATCATCACTAACACCATTATACTTAAATGCTGCATAAATTCCTAATAAACTAGCTAAATATAAATTGGGATTTTCTACAGGAGTTCCCCCAGAATGAGAGTTTTGAATCATTTATGTAATGAGATGTTTCAATTCAAAATTATTAGCTTGGATTGTAGGTATATTAATACTCTGATGAATTTTATCTACTAAAAGGTTTGCATAATTCTTAAGAGGTCTAGAATGATTTTTCTCTAATATAGGTTCAGTCATTTTTAAAATTTTTTAATTTTTTAAATTTTAGAAAGGGTTCTTTTACTTTCAAGATCAATTGACAAAAGTTCCTTCTATGGCTATAAAGCATGCAACAAAAAATTTACAATCAATAATTAAAGCAATGAAAAAAATATATATAAGTTGGTCTAGCTATGCAATTAATTCAACAATATTATTAAAATTTACAAAAATCAAAATATTTCCCCAACAACGACGTCAAAAACTTGATGGGGACTATGGAGTGCACTTTTGAATTAAAAAAAAAATTAAGATTCTATCTCTGCTAAACAATGCTTAGGTTTTTGTATGTATATAAAAATAATAAAATCTACTTAATATATGCAAGTATATGTATTAAATTAAGTAATAAACTGATAGAGTGGGGTATCGAACCCACGAGGAAGTGTACTTTCTAGCAATCAACTACTACTATTTACTCTAATTATAAAATTATCCTGTTTAAATAAAAATATTAGTTTTGGAGATTCATTCACCGGCTAAAAATGGTAAAAATAATGGATATAATATCTGAATAAAATGATTTGGATTGATGAATGTAAATTGCATATCTTTCCTAATGAACATCTTATGTGTAATATGATTCAGAGCATATGCATCCCTAGACCTCCTTACCAAGTTTGTCGGGGTGAAAAAGATATATGTTGGCCATCTACAGTTATATCATCTCCTTGAAAATCTAGCATATTTGAAATCTTATGTCCATGTATGCAAACATACTATTTTAATATTCTTGGTTGTTCTTGAATTCCTCCATCGAGACTATAATCTTATCAGGTTTTAACTGTACATATGGCCACTATGTGCATTAAATAAAGAATAAGAAAATATTGAAAATATCATTTAACTTTAGAGCACAAAAATCTTCATTAGTACTTAATATGTTCTATACATCATCAATCCAAAACTAGAGAATTAGCCATATATGGAAGAAAAGATAAGCAAATTCATTTTCATTGAAATTATGGAAGAATAAAATACAAGATATTGATATCACAAGGAAGGATCAATGTATCTCCTATACACTCATTCTTTCTTAATATACATAGTTTCTCACACAAACACTGACTAAACACTCTAATGATTATATTTAGCACTTCTTTGATCTATCTTAGAATTAACTCTAAGAGAGATATAAAGAAGTACTCTAAAAAGTATTAAAATTAGACAAGCAACTGAACTCCTTTACAAATATAACACAATGACTATTTATAGGAAAATAAAAATTAGGCAACTGATACTACGACGCATGAAGATCGGTGTTGCCGCACCCATAAAATGAACTAACACTACTGCGCTGATATTTTTTCTTCATTGCGGCGCTTGCTGATGTGGATCGGTTATTTACATAATAGCCTTGTTGTTTCTCTGGCAGATCGTTTCCTTTGGAAGTTACAACTACTATGCCGTGGTGTTGCTGACTTTTGAATGATGTGATGCCCGAGTGACAAATTTGGTGCTAAGGTATGATAGATTTAACGCCATGGCATTTAAAGACATTGAATACGGCACTGCCAAGTTAACCATTTTGATACTGCAGCACTGCGCTCTAGTGGTGTCTTTGTTGGTGCTGCGACATTGATTCGTTTGACACTATGGTGCTTGATGATACTTAAAATTTTGTGTCCTTTTTATATTTTTTCCACACAATATAACTAAAAATATAATTTCACTAAAAATATATCACTTAAAATAATATATTATTTACACTTATCAATAGCCCTCAGGCTCAAACATCATAACACCCTCATATCAGAATCCCTCCTCTATAGCTCTTAGGATTCAGTATAACAAAATCTCTCCTTGATAGCCCACTAGCTCTGGCATAATAACACACATCATAACATATATCATAATAGAATCTCTCCTCAGTATTCCTCAAGCCCCATCATAACAAAATCCAACCTCGGTGGCCCACCGGCTACAACCTAATAAAATCCTTTCTCACTTCCATAATGTCATATTTCTTTCAATTTTATACATATATTCAATGCATTTTATTAATTAGAGTATAATTGGATTTAATTTAGAAACTATCAAAATATCCTAATGGTAGAAAATAGAAATACTACTGAGCAAAAATGCACACCTTCAAAATATAATCAAATTATCATAAATAGTGTATAACAATATCTTAAAGATTTAATTGAACTAAAGAATTATTATTAGATGTCAAAATAAAATTTTGAATTGGTAAAAATCATTGTTTTTTCAAAATCAACTCGCAAAAAATCTCGAATAAATACTCAAAAAAACCAAAAGAATCGTACGGAAAACATATCAAAAGTTATAAAAATCTAATAAAGCTATACTTTTGTATAATCAAATCCCAAAAATATAAAATTATTAAAAACTATCTTTAGACGAGCAAGTTTTTTAATTGGGATGATAGACAACCCTAGCTTTTATTTTCTCTCTCTTCTCTTTCTCTCTCATTTTTCTAAATCACCTCTTTGTGAAAATAAGATGGCTCAAAACGAAAATAGGAATTGGCATTTAGTGCTTACGAATATTTTTTATGATAAAATATTCAAAGGACATAAATGTAATTATGCTAATTATTCAAATTTTAGCAAAAAATTCTTATAATTTTTTAATATCTTTAAATCCAAAGATCCAAATCTATGAAAAAATATTCATAAATTAGCTAAACATTTCTAAAAGATTCAGGTGAAATTGGTTTATAAAACAGATACTCAACGGTCGCAAAAACCTCATTTATACTAACATGTGCTAATTTTTTAAGGAATTGCAGTAATACCCAAAAATTAGAAAAATATATAGTATAATTAAAACCTAATAATATCTATTTTATGAAGAAGAAAGTTTGTGATTTGAATTTATAATGAATTCTAAAATAATTTTTTTATTGTTAGAGGTAAAAACATATCTTTTTAAAAATTTAATGGTTACCACGCCAAGTGTGGTACCTTGAACTTTAAAGACCGTCTTACCTCTATTATCTCCCTTTAGAAAGTGTTCATTAGCTCAAGTTCAATTCTTCTAACTGTCCAAGGGGGTGGTTTGTAGTCTTCATCACTTATCACCATGCAAGTGGGATCTAGAATGGGTGTCAAGGTTCATGCTCTACTATTCACCCTTATATGATCACTAGTCGATTTGGATGACGCTTCTAAATTTCTTTCCCTCTGAGCTTATCTTGGTAATCCTTCTAAGCAATTGGATCATTTTTATCAATCTCTCTTCCATTTCAATGAGATAATGTTGATTACTGTAGTTTTTATTCTCCATGTTTAACGAGGATTTGGGTGGACTATACTCATCAGGCTGCACTAGTCTTTTAGTTATTGGCATCAATCCACCCTCACTACACCTTCTATGATGTTGAATCCAAATTTATCAGTAGGTGACACGCTATCTTACTAATACACATGCTCTAAGATTATGACATGGGAACCTGTGTAATAATGGACAAAAAAGAGGGAGAAACTATGTAAGAAGTGATCTACTAACTCAAGTATGCTTGGAAAATTTCAAAAGATATAAAATATTCATCTTCACCCCTTATTTATAGATATTTGAGGGTTATAGGAAAGGCCACATCAATAAAGAAATAAAAAATACATAAATTAATGATTCTTAATATAGACTGCCTTAGACATGTGTCATACTCTAGCTAACTTGATGGATTATTGCATTTCTTAACCTTGCTTCTTTGTCCCAATGGGAGTTTCCTAGTGTCAAGTAGGGTTGTAAATAAACTGAGCCAAGCCAAGCATGTGGTTGTTCATGTCTGTGTTCATTTATTATCAGCTTGTGCATATAATTCATTCGAGCTTGATTTGAGCTTTCATGTTTATATTCATGCTTGGATGATTTAAGTTGATGGATGTTCATGCCTGGTTTATGTTCAATTCATTTCATACTTATCAAGCTTTAAATAAATGAGCCTTATGAAGCTATAAATGAACTCTACTTCTAAATATTCATTAGCTTAGCTAACAAGCTTTATCGAGCCTACTTTTTTTTTTTTTTTTTTTTTTTTTTAAAAAAA
>NW_021319645.1:175187-263501 GCF_001605985.2 Dendrobium catenatum | reverse complement strand
CATCAAAAATAAGCACCAAAGGTTGCCAGGATACATAACATCAAGGAGCGAGCCCCGGCCACATCATCGCCTGTCACAACCATAACCAACCAAAAAATTCGGACGAATCAGCTTGAAATAAACCAATCACAGAGCACAGAGCCAAATAAACTAATGACCCCCGTCTACCCCTCCCACGGGGTCTACCACGAGAAAAGAAATATAAAATTAACGTCTTAACTTTGTATGAAATCCGACACGCAATCAAATAAAAGAGAGGGTACAGCGTTCATAAGAGACACCAGAGTTTTTTTCATGAAAACCCCCTAAAAAGGGGGGGAAACCACGAGCCTAGCACAGTTTGAATGAATCCACTAGTATTGCAGTTGATTACAAATGATGCCCTTCATTGGGGGAAGGCCTTAACTTGATGTACATCTTATATAATACATTACATGATAAGAATATAAAGAATCACTACTGATGTGTTTGTTTAGTCTGAAGGATTGTAGTCGATGGGCGACATAAGTCAGAAGGATCATAGTCGGTGGGCGATGAAGGTCGAAAGGACTGTAGTCAATGGGCAACGTAAGTCAGAAGGACTGTAGTCGACAGGCGATGTAAGTCGGAAGGACCGTAACGAATGTCAGAAAGATGGCATCAGGTAGAAATCCAGCAATGGACAGAAATCCAACATCAGATAGATGCCCGATGAAAGTCTGAAAACAGACAGAAGTCCGGCGATGAGCGAAGGTCTGGTGTCGGGCAGAAGTTCGATGTTAGTTAGCAGCCGAGGATAACTCCGGTTTTAGATGGTATTCAGGCATAACTCTGGAGTCACTTGAAGTTTGGGTGAAACTCCGGCGTCACTTGGAGGTTGGGCAGAATTTCGGCGTCACTTGGAGGTCGGGCAAAATTTCGGCGTCACTTGGAGGTCGGGCAAAATTTCGGCGTCACTTGGAGGTCGAACGGAAATCCGACGTCACTTGAAGTTCGGGTGGAACTTTAGCATCACTTGAAAGTTGGACAGAAATTTGGTGTCACTTAGAGTTCGAGTGAAACTCCAGCGTTACTTTAAAGTTGAACAGAAATTCAACGTTACTTGGAGTTCGGGTGAAACTCCAGCATCACTTGAAGGTCGGATAGAACTCCGTAATCAGTTGAAGTTCGGGTGAAACTCCGATGTCACTTGGAGGTCGGGCGGAATTCCGGCAGTGGTCGAGGAGGAGTTTCTTCCCTCTTATTCTTCTTCTCTTCTCTTCTTCTTTCTTGGGCCCCCTCTCAAGAGAAATGAGGGGCTATTTATAATTTTTTAGGATAGCATGGCCTGTAAATAGGAAGAGAATCAAGGGAAAATGTGGAGTGGTTCAGATGGACGGCCAATATTGAATCTCTTGATCATGTACCATTCATCAGATATTTGAAGGTTTTAATGATGTCAGAATTCAGCGATCTTGGGCTCGTTGGATTCGTCTTGTCAATTCGCTCGATTAGACTATAAGTACATCATGTTTGGAAACCGTTTGGTAACTCAAATTATGGTTCGAACTTTCCAACAGTGCTTCAGGTCCTTGATTCAGACTTATTTGGGCTCGAATTGAGTCGAATTTGGAGTCGTTGGGTTTATATTTCCGAGATGCTCAATTTGGATGTAAGTTTACTGAAATCCGAGATCAATTGATCCCGAATTTAATTTTTAAAGTTTCCAACTTGATTTTTGCCTGAGAGTCGTGCCCGATCAAGATAACGTTTTGAAGACATATCACAACTAAAAAACAAGTTTGCAAATATTTCTAGCGATTGTTTCGAACTACCAAACAAGCTTGTTCATGAACATACAAAGTGAGTGTTTTTGAGCTACCAAATGAGCCATTTTGCAAACATATCTAGCAAACTAACAAACAAAAATGTACAGTACCACATCTTTGAACTACCAAATGATCTCGTTCACAAGCAAACGAGCTATAATTCTTCTAATAAGAAAACTTGTTCTTGAATCAATAATTATTATACTTTTAAATTATAATAAAGATAAAATATTTATATTAGATTTATTAAAATTTCAATCAAACAAGAATTGAGCTTCTTATTGAGCTCCAAATGAGCTTTATATCGAGCATATTCACAGGCTTCGAACGATGTTATTCTTGAACATAAACAAGTCGAACACATAATTGTACAACTTCGTTTATTAAGAATTGAGTGTTTAAGAAAATGTTCATGCTTGTTTGATTACTTAATTAAATGATCATGAATGAGCTTTTATTAAGTCGAGCCTTGAGTAGCTTGTTTAATGCTAAGTTTGTTTACAGCCCTCGTGCTAAGTGCATACGGGCAAGTTGGTGTAGGTGATTATACTACTAAGTGTTGAGCTGAGAGGGTTATTGACAGATGTATCAAAGCCATTAATGAGCTAAGATGGAGCTCCATATTGCCTAGGAGTGGGAGGCAAGTGAGTTTGAGTTATGGGGATGATAAGCTTTGGGATCGACCGATTATGATGGGATGAGCTAAAAATACTTTCCTATAGCCAATATGATAAGTGCGGTCCATGATGCTCCATTAGAGATTGTGGTAATTAACTTTGGTGACAGGCTCATTATGGAGGACGAGTGATGTGCTGAGTAGTTTGCAGGAGCCCTTGATTGTTCTTATGAGGGGCGACTCCTACATGGGTGCCTCGTCGAATTAGGTCTCGGTGACCCTTAGGTGAATTTTCCTTGTAGGTTCACGAGGCTTGAATTCACCTACTATGACCCCCTAACTGCTTATCAAATACCCAAAAAAAGCATGTGCAAGTATATAATATCATATATAGCACTTTCCGCAAACTAAAGATTTTAAAGTCTATTTTGATACATTTTACATCAGGATATCTTCAAATAAAAAATTTCATTAGTAGGAAAAATTAAAAAAAATTATTTTTCTTGATACGTAATTGATAAATGCTTGATGATGTCGTTGTTATTATTGTCAACGTAAGAAATAAATAAAAAACATTTGTTTAACAAATTTGAAATATCTTAGAATCTCAATTTCTAACAATTTGGAGAATGTAAAATTAGTTCAAATTGGATGAATTCATAATATAGCAAAATCTCATAACCCATAATCTTACTTTCTAGCCCACCACCAACATCACTACAATTTGTTGCATTTCAATACATTTGAAAGCGTCATAACAAACCAATATATTTCAATACATTCAAGTCAAATCCAACCAAATGACTCAAATTTATTTTTTATTTTTATTATATTAAATAATTTTTTACTAGTAATACAATTTTTATTTATATTATATTATATTATATAATTTAAATAAAAAAAACTATTTTGATCAATTTTGATGAAGATATTCTGGTCTAAGTTTTCTTCATGATTAATATTATGCAGGGAAATGGTAAATTAGTAATGTTATTTGCATATTATTATTTTTCGGCATGTACATTTTTTTTAATTGTGTAGTACAATAAAATAATGAATTAAAACCTTATTTTAATAATTGTATATATCATAAAAAATTATTTAATAAATTTTTAGGTAATCAGGTGACACATATTAATAATATATAATATTATTTAATAAATGCAATAAATAAAATAGCCTCCATGAAAAAATTTTAAGCTGGTTGGATCATAATTTCTTTCAATAAACTTATTTAAAATAAAAGCATCAATAAAATATATTAATTCTATCACCATTATTTAAATTTAAATTAAAAATGCTTTAGAGATATAAAACTCCATTTACTTTTATTTTTTGAGAAAATTAATTGCCCCATGACAAAAAAATAAAATTAAATTCTCGAAAGTAATTCTCATGTATATATTGGATCCAAAATTATTTGTGGAAGATAAATTCTCCCTACGAGCATGCAAACTCAAGAGACCTAAATACGAGAATTTGTAGTGAGTATGAAAGACAGAAGGAGATTTTTTGGAAGTTAGATGTTTCAGTAGCTCAATAGGTTTTAAAGATGTGCCAAAAGATCCCAAATGTACCACTTCAATATTTATTTATAGAGATCTGAGAACTAAAAAAAAAATACAATAAAAAAGATAGAAAATGCCATAATAAATGAGACATAGTAAGGCCTGCTCGATATGTGTGTCTTAATCTGATAAGTGCTTAATAAGGCCTGCTCGATATGTGTGTCTTAATCTGATAAGCACTTAATATATGATTGTTGTTCTATCGCTTAGCTATTTGGCTTTTAAGCAAGTTCCCTTATGCCAAGCGTTTGTGGAAAAGAAAATGAAGGTGAGTAGTATGATGTTCTTAAGCCATTTTTGTATGTTGGGGAAACAAACTTCAGGGTTAATTGAGAATGAGGAAGTGAGTTTTAGTCTTTTTTGGGATGACCCTTTTATGTGGCCAGTTCACTGGATTCGATTGATGGCTCACTGATAGAGATAACGATGAGTTGCTTTGAGAGGGAACCTGCCATTAAGAGATCAGTTCTATGAGTTTACGGAGTCCTATGTGAGCCCCATGAGTTTTCCTTCTATGCAACCTTCCTCCAAATACTTTGCCTGGTTAGGTCGAATCACTTAGCTTTCATATAACAATGGTCGCAAGTGTCCATTGGATGAATCTTCACTACTAAGGCCTATTGAGACTGAGTTCTCTTATTGGAACCTGTTAAATACTTGCGAGACACCTTATAAGGCATGTTCGAGCACACAACTTAATTTGGAAACCCAAAATCTCATGGGTCAAGTCTTCAAATAAAAACTTTAGTTTAATAAATCACTAGCATTAAATTAAGTTGGGACTCATTTGAAAGGATACTCATATTAGATTGTCATAATGAGCATTCGAACTCCACTTTTACTTATTATTGAATGTATTGAAGTCATCAAGCATATTCCCCCGGCTAGAATTAACTCATGAATAAAAGTTGCCCAAACATTTGAAAGCTATGGCTTTAAAAAAATATCATCGTTATATATATATATATAATATTAAATTACTTATTATTAAAGAGTTTTATTGGTTAATATAAGAATAGAAATAAAAATAAAAATAAAACTTTTAGTATTTATTTTTAGAAAAAGAATTCATGTTAAGAAGGGTAGTGGTAGACATAAAAAGACTTTATTAGAAAATATTATAAATGACATTTCTTTATTAGATTTAAATAAGAATTTAACTTTTAACAAAACACAATGAAGAAAAAGGATTCATATAGTCAACCCCATATAGTAGAATAAAGGCTTGATGTTGTAGTAGTAGTAGTAGTAGTATTTATGTAAGTTTGAAATTTAAGAATTTTAACTAAATTGAGTTAAATTTCAGTACAATATTCTACTCTATCATTATAATTAATTGAACAATACTTTTTTAGAATAATACTCTACTCTATCACTATATTAATTGAACAGCATGTGCACTTGTATAGCACGATGTAAAATATAGTGTTCATATTTTTGGTGTCGTTGCCCGGGAACCGATGCCTAATTTTATTAAGTTAATATTGATTTTAAGATCACTAATTTAATCTTGCTTGTTTGCTTCTGTTTATTATTACTTGAATTTGTATTTTTATGTGTTACTTTAGCTATTCAAAATTGCTAGAAATTGTATTTTATTGTTTATGTGAGGGGTGCCTCATCACCTTAGTTAGTTGTTATACAATGTAGTTTGTTGTCTATAACCATTTTTGACCTTGAAAAAGAATAAAACACTTAATGGATTAAAAAAAATTAAAAAAAACAAATCTAAAAAATAACTATATAGCATGACATTGAAGATGTTCTAATATGTGAAAATTCACTCACTACAATATTTCAATGACCTTATATATTCTGCTTTATCCTTATCTGTCATGTGTAAATGTAGGAGGAATTCTAGTCCCACTTGCTAAAACAGAGTGTAAGAGGTAATATGATTAATGTTATGTTCTAATTCTGACCTCACTTGCCATATACATGTGAGCGAGATTTTAAAAAAGTACAAGTGAAAGAAAAGTTATAAACATACATAAAAAAATTTACATTATAATTATGCATTACATATTATGATAGTCTAAAGAATAAGTATAAATAATATTTTGAGCAAAATTCTATTGATATTTGAACCCCTATATAAACTATGATAAAATGGTAAAGTCAAACGAGGGTGAAACCCCAAAGACAAGTGTTATATGACATATCTGAAATCTCAGTGAAAGCAACTGTAAAAGCATAATAAATGATTTTGAATCAAATACACTCTGATAATTCTAAGAAACCAAGTTCTAACGGCACTTTACTTTCATCTATGGATTATTGAATATTAAATTAAATTATGATTTAATATTTTACTTAGAAATTAATATATGTAATGAGCTAGGAAAAGAAGTTTACTAGTTGATTGTACTCTCATTCTATGAATTTTCTGACATTTCAAAGAAAAGGAAAAAATCCAGCGAAATAAAAAGAGAGAAAATCAATCTCTCTCTAGATCAAAATTATTTTGGTATTATTTTATAATCTAATTTAATTATTTTGATATTCGAATTGAAATTAAACTAATTATTGTATATTTTCTTTTGATGAAATGAAATATTATTCAATTGCTTCTATTCTTTAGATATTATAATAGCTTTGGTCAGGGGCGGATCCCCCTATTGTCCACTGCTTAGCCGCTTGCGTTTCGTCGCTCCTCAGCCCTACCACCGTTTGGGCAAATTATTGAGTCAGGTGACCGAACACAGAGATAGGTCCGGATATTAATAAAATATTATTTTAAATTTAGCGCAAGTAAAGCGCAAGTAAAGCGTAGGTAAAACGCAACTAAAGCGTAAGTAAAGAGCAATTAAAACGCAAGTCAAAAAGCGCAAATAAAGCGCAGGTAAAACGCAAGTCAAAAGCGCAAGGTGACGCGGCAAATTTTTATTGGATGTCCGAACTTATTTTTCGCCTCCGATCACCTGACGCAATAATTTGCCCCACCGTTTGAAGGCGAAGTTTGATTGCTTGAAGAAAAATATGGTGCTTGTGGCTTCATGCACGCTGCAGCTTATTTCCTTTATTCCTTACCGCCTTCCGAGTAAGTTTTTTTTTTTTTTTTTGGCACTCTTTTGGATTCTCTTTTCCTGCTCTACGCAGAAGCTAAAAGATGAAAACTCTTATGATATTTTTAATTCTTCATTTATGCAACCTGCAAAAGCCCATCTACAACTTAAATCTAAGGTTTTTGATACCAGTTTACTGCTTTTATTGCGTTTTTAATTCTTCATTTATGCAACCTGCAAAAATGACTTGACTTTTTTGCTATGCATAAAGTATTCTTTCTTCTAAAATTTTATTTATGCTCCACAATTTAATATGAATTAAAAAACTTGCATGATTACTTTAAAATGTAATGGTTGATTTTAATGTTTTGAAATTATAAAATAATACTCATTTATCTTGATGGATTATTTTTAATACATGTAGTTCCGCTCTTGACTTTTGGTTGATTAAGTTTGTGGTTGAA
Organism: Dendrobium catenatum; assembly: GCF_001605985.2. NCBI lineage: Eukaryota > Viridiplantae > Streptophyta > Magnoliopsida > Asparagales > Orchidaceae > Dendrobium > Dendrobium catenatum. The sequence continues at coordinate 256,061 of NW_021319645.1, read as the reverse complement.
TTAAATTAATAGGTTTAGGCTCTCAATCCTTTCATTAGAACATAAGATGTCATAGGGTTGTATCAAAACAATGATTTGAGAGGATTGAAATCATAATCAGAGCTATAGAAAATGGTTAATAGTAAAAGAAAGGAGTTAAGGGTTTGGTTTTTCAAAAAAAATTTAGTTAGTTTGTGATTAATCTATGTATAATTGAATATTCTTATTCTTAATTTAGATTGAAGCATTGATTATCATAAACCCTCGAGAATAAAATGCGGCTGATGGACAGAGTTCTAATCATGCTGCTACAGTTCACAATATTGTGGGGGCAATGACCTCAGATTTTATAATATAATTTGCAGGTTAGTACCTCAGATGATGAGTTAAGAGAGATGATGTTGATAAGCATTTGTATTTATAATTTTGAGATTAAAGCCACCTCATTTCCAAGGTGCAATAAAACCTCAAGTAGCGAAATATTGGTTGATAAAGATAGAGAAAGTCATTCGATATCATGTAGTGTCCGAAGGGCAAAAAGGTTCCATAAATGGTATTTTTGTTAGATGGAGAAATAGAATGTTGATGGATAGGCCAGCAAGGGGAGAGATTTCAAGGAAGGTCAAATGCAGATATTCCCTAGCAGGAGTTCATAGAGACTTTTCGAAACTAGTTCGCGCCACCATCTATCATTCAACATATATATATGAATCATTTTTTTAGACTAATTGAAGGGAGCAAGATAGTGGTACAGTAAGAGGCAAAGTTTATGACTCTTGTCAGATATGGTCCCCAATTAGTTAGAACCCATGAGAAGAAGTGATATAGAATTTTGGGGGTTTGAAGGATCCTCTAGCTCTGTTCCACATTCATGATTTTCCTAAGCTCGTTGAGAGAGCCACATTGATGAAAAATGATCTAATGTCCATCCGGTAGAGCTGGGATTCCAGCATGAAGAGGAATGGTGGAGAGTTCCCCAGGAATGTATTCAATGGAAATAAGTCTTGATTGAGCTTATATGTATCCTATAAGCTGCTCTCTCTCTCTCTCTCGCAAATGTTCCCATACACATCAAGTATTAAAACATCTATTTTTTTCTTTTTTTGTTTTTATTACTAAACAAGTTATAACTACTGTATTGTTGTCCAAGGAAAATCATTATTATTTGTACAACCATGGAAGAAATTATTACGTGCGGAGTCCGGACATAGAGTTATGTCTGGACTCCAATAAAAACGTAACATGTCTTTTGTACACACTGTGTACATAGTGTGTATATTATGTATATAAGCTTGTACACATTATGTACATAATTTTGTAATGTGTATATAGTGTGTACAGTTGTACACATTATGTACAACGACACATGTCACGTTTTTATTAGAGTTCGGACATAACCGAACTCCGCATGTAATAATTTCTATCATGGTGCATACTTGAACGGTTACAACATGACATGAAATGAGATAAGAACAATCAACAATCGAAGATGATTGGCACTCATAATGATCAATGGTTGCAATGTAATTCTATGAAATAGACATGTTACCAACTTGGATTAATCAGACAACATAATACACACTTAAAGCTAACTGGGGTAGCTTAATAAAGATGGCAAGGAATTGACAAAGAACACAGGTGAATATGGCAAGGAATAGAAGATTTGCTTCATCCGAAAACAATGCCTATTTTCTTGAATGAATAACGTATTTGAATAGCAAGATTTACCATTAAATGTTACCAGCTTCACCAGCTCGGGCTCGTAGTCTTAAAGTCTCGGTGCGCTTGCTTCTTTCCATCGCATCCACCAACCATTCAATAGCATATTTAATGCCCATCCTACAGACAACAACAATGTAGACTGCATTGATAAATCAAAAGATGAGCAATTTTTTAGTTATATTTCAAAGAATAGTTGTCACTAATGTTATTATCCTTAACCTAATGAAATCTCAATCCATGCTAACTTTTTAAGTTTTTTTTTTCCCAATCCTGAGACAAATTTTACTTAGTCTGATTCAATGATATAGTTTCTACTCTTCATTGTAGATATGTAAGTTATCAATTCAAAATTTCATTAACATTATCATCAAGAAATGCTTAACATGTTCAATTGGAATACCATAGTTTTTTTAATAGTAATGGAGTACTGATTGTGTCTTCTCTTTGGCTCCAAAAATGCACATTGTTTAATGAAACAGTGTATAGAACAAAAATGTCGCTTTGGTTTAAAAAAAATTTGATTTTTAATCTATTTCTCGGTTCAATTATTGGCTCAAACAATATTGGCTGAAATTAAAAAATGTGAATATAAATGATATAAAGTTTAGTTAGAGTGAGCCAATCTCAACTCAAATCATAGATTTTGATTTTGGCACAATCAAAAGTTTTGAGTTGAATTGAAAGTGATAAACTATAATGCACTGGCACTTTTTCTCAAAGAGGCATGCAGTGTCCGACAGGTATCGGACACGATACGCATTCGGCATGTATCCAAAACGTATTGGACAAGCCAAAGATGTGCCGATTAAAAAAATATTATAAATAAATTAGACCCAAGTGTCCGACACACATTATAAAATATTTTATAAAAAAATTTAAAATATAATTTATTATATCTAATTTTATTTAGTATAAAAAATATAAAAAAATTTAAAGTTCTTATTTTCTCTCCAAAGTTCCAAATCAATCGTCTGCACTCAATACTGCATTTCTTGAACATTCCCATTTTTATTTCTCTAGTAGGTTATGGCTAGGGTTTCATAGCAATTCTCGATGTCAACTCAATACCGGCGTCCAATGTCATCACAAAATCAATATTTTAAAATCATCTTAATATCAAAGTCGGATGTTGCGTTGACATTGACACTCGACGTACGTAGGTAATTTTTACACTCACAATCATGTCCCTATGCCTTATCAACATCTCATCATTGTCAAATATCATCTTAACATGGACAACCTACGTCATCTCGAGATTGATGACCAACACCGTCTTGACATAAAGCCGATTTACATTACAAAACAATGATGCCCGGCTGTCGAGGGCATTGTCGTCTCCCCTCTTGATATGACACCCAACTCTCGACATCCTAGTTAAATCACTTATTCTTTCTCAATTATTCTTAAAATTTTGCTTATTCAATTTTTATATTTAAAATATAAAATTATAATACCGTGTCATATATTTTAAATAATTGATATGTCAGTATTGTGTCCATATCTTTGGATCATAGGTGATAATTTTTTACTAAATTGTTAGTGTATAATAAATTGTTAGTGTATAAAACTAAAATTTATTATTAATAAAGATTATATCTAGGTGCGCCAATTTTAAATTGAATCCAGTTAATTTCAAGCAAAATCATCTTTGAGTAAAAGCAACAATAGCTTAAAATTCAAATGACTATCAAAAGAGCTTTTGACATAACTATCAATCCTAAAGCAAACAAAGAACGTATGTGAAGATGACTTCACTCACCCATCATAGGCTGAAACAGCTTCAAACAGGTAGAGCCTTTCACCCAACTCCTTGAGATCAAGGTATCTAGCTAGCTCTTCAGATGACACAGCTTCAGGAAGATCCTGCCATCAAATATATCAACTTCATTTCAACTCCATGTTGACTCATAAAATAAGGAACTTCAACAGCGGTTCAATAACAGTATATATTAGAAGGAAGCACATGCCCAAACCTTTCACTGAGTTTTATAAAACTAAAATTGGATTAATCACAAATATATGGTTAAAGAATGCATTTTTATGTGCATTGCCATAACTTTAAAAACCTAGTAAATCAGATCTCAGATTTAATTATGAATATTGACAGTTTTTTATGCTTATTATTTGAACACGCATTTTATTGTCAACACTGGTTGAGAGTTTAAAAAAGTTATTAGAATCAAAGCCAGCCAATCAAGATGTTAATCAAATACAAATCAAAATAGGGCACCATTGACGGTCCGAAATCAAGTACACTATCAAACAGACACTGGTTTAAAAATACAACATCATGATTGAATTAATATCTGAAACATTTTGAAATGTAACTCAATATTTATAAATTACTTAATCCATTTAATTGAAACATTAAGCAATTTTAATCAATATAATCTAGGATTTAGAATCCAAGGATATGATAAAATTAAGAAGGATGAAATTAAAAATAACTATATTGAAAAAAACAGGTGGGAAATTGATAGAACAGAGAAAACTTGCTAGAAGATCAACATATAGTAGCAACAGCTCTAGAATTTTGAAATTGTATTTTTAAGGCTTTGGGGTTTTGAAATTTATTATTGTACACTTAGAGCGGGTGATGAGGAAATGATGACAAGAACGATCAAGATCTTGCGGTTTTGTTATCCCTAATATACTTAGTTAGAAGAGATAATCAACCCATCCTGATCGAAAAATCACTATTGGTAGTCGTAGGTTGCTTTGTCCAATGGTACTTTGTATACTTAAGGTGAATGTTCGCCTAAGGGGATAGATTTCAGTTGACCTTAACTGATATAGAATTTAATACCCTATCCATTATGCCCTATGATTTATTACTCAAGGGCATTAGTCATTGGAGAACATACAGATTTTAGGTGTGACCATAATATAGTGGAGTCGTTGGGCAAAAACACTCGATCAGATGATCTCGATCATAATCATTCACTATGTGGAGTCGTTAGATCAAATCATTGGCTTTGTGGAGCCATTGGGTCAAAACACCGATTAGAAGACCATGTCATAACTAGTTACCACGCACTACAAGAAAATGGGTCAATAGCGACCAAAAAAATAGAGACAAAAATAAATTGGTCGCTAAAGATATCTTTTAGTGACCAAAAATTAGTAAGGCCTCTAAATAATAGGGAAGAATATTAGCCACAAAAAAGGACGCTAATTTTGTCGCTAAAAATCTAGTGAATTTTTTTTCTTAAAAATATACAAGTCATTATAGTGACTAATTATTCTTTTTAATTGTGTACATAATCGTTTGCTTTGCATATATGTTAGGGGTCCAAGGGGGTAGCACCCTCTAGCGGGGTTTGACCTGCCCGGTCAAGTCGCGAGGTCATTAAAAGTAAGATTCTAGATCTTAGGATTTTGTCTGTGCATGAGGAAGCTAATGTTATGTGGGAAAAAGTAGTTAGTGATACTAAGAAAATTGCAAAAGATGTGCTTGGAGTATCAAATTAAAAAAAGCCAGTAATAGTAAAAATAGTTTGTTATAGAATCAAAATGTGCAAGAAAGCATAAAAAATAAGATTTGTTATAAAATTTGATTTGGCTGTAAAAATTCTAAAAATTTGGAAAGATATAAAGAGACTTGTAGAGAGTCTTAGAAAGTAATATATTATGCAAAGATTTTAGCTTTTAATGATTTATAAAATAGATTAGATGCTAAGGAGAGCAAAAAGATATATGTATAAGTTAGCTAAACAAAGAGATGGGAATATTAAGGATTTAGCACAAGTGAAGTGTATAAAGGAGAAGATCAAAAAGTACTTTTATTAAAAGATGATATTCAACAAAGGTGGATTTCTAAACTTTTCAATGAAGATTGTGAGGATGTCATTGATTTTAGTGACCTTAGCAACCTAAATGAAAATAATTTTTTTGCTTTTATCGACATATTAGTAAAATCAAGCTAAAGAAGCTTTAAAGAAAATGTAGTGTAGAAAAGCGGTTAGACCTGATGATATTCCAATAGAGATGTGAAAATGCTAAGGTGATGAAGGAATTTCTTGGCTTACTAAACTTTTAATATTATTTTAAAGACTAAAAAGATGTCAGATGAGTGGCAAATAAGTGTATTGATTCCTAATTCTAAGAATAAAGATGATGCACAAGATTGTACGAATTATAGAGAAATTAAGTTAATGTGTCACACTTTAAAACTATGGGAGAGTTATGAAGCATAGGTTGCGGCGTGATACTAATGTTTCTCAAAATCAATTTGGATTCATGTGAGGTAGATCTACCATGGAAGCTATACATTTAATGAGAGGTGTGATGGAGAACTATAGAGAGAATAAGAATGATCTACATATGATTTTTAATGATTTAGAGAAAGAATATGATAAAGTTCCAAGATAAGTGCTATAAAGAGTTCAATATTTTTATTGAAATTGATTGAAATTGGACACAGAATTGAAAGATTTTAACAGACTCTGAGAGTGGACGCAACTTGCTTGAGAAACTTAGTTTGAGGATTTGTCACATGAAAAGAGATAGAGCCCAAAGCACAATTCAGCACTGCCAATCATCTTTCCCATTTTCAAGTCCTGAAAAACACATAAGTTTGGATAAAATTTAGTAACACATTGAAGGTCATAAGCTAACTTGCTAATGGACAAAAGATTACTATCCAAATTTGGAACATAGAGGATAGAGTTGAGATACAACTCTTAAGTCGGATGAAACTTGTTCTAGCAATTTAAGAAGTTGAACCATAAGCAATACAGACGGAAGAGTGATCAATATTTGTTTTGCAATTTTGGAGAAGGGCGGCATCTCCAATCATGTGATCAGAAGCCCCAATGTCGATAATACATAACCTTATTTCTCCTATATTAGTAGTGATTGCAGTATGTGAATTTGTCACAGTAATACTACTATTGCCAACTTTGCTAAACAGTTTCTGCACCAAATTTATTTGCTTTTTGTTAAATGGGCTAGGCACAAGAACATGAGCACTCTCAGAGTTGGAAGCTACATTTTCTTTGTTGTCTCTATCAAACCGTAGCTTTAATTTCCAATGAATTGGTTTGCTAGGAAACTTGTAACAAGTCTCCTTGTAATGACCTGGTTTCTTATAATAATCACACCAAGGCCTTTCCCGCTTTTGACGATATCTACCTTTATTGTTAGATGATCGGACAGCAAGGGCAGATGCATCCAACATTGATTCGGGTTATTTCTTATATCTCATCATCACTTTCTTTCTACTTTCGTCACGCCTAACCTCTAAAAAAGCCTCCCTAATTTGGGTAGTGGTTTAGTGCTCAAGATTCGACCTCGAACATCATCAAACTCCATGTTAAGTCCTAAAAAAATTTTGAACAACCTTTTTGTTCAATAATCTTGTTGTACATTGCTGCATCTTATGGACATGTCCATGAGTGAGTTTTGAATAAATCAAGTTGCAAATACCGTGTGAGTATGTTGTAATACTGAGTAACAGACAGCTCTCCTTGGCGAAAGTCATGAAGTACTAATTCAATTTGAAACAGCTATAAAGTATTTTGAGAGCTAGAGTAAGTCTCTTTGGCAGCATCCAATATTTCTTTTGCAGTCCCAAATAGCAAGAGATTTATACCTATGTCATTATTCTTGGAATTGATAAGCCATGACATGATCATACTATTTTCAATCTTCCACATTCTGAAACCCAGATCTGTAATCTCTAGCATGGCTACTTCTCCTATGAAATACTCATCATTTCCCTTACCCCAAATGAACAGTAACACAAATTGTGACCACTGCAAATAATTATGGTCATTTAATTTGTGTCCTTTGAAGAGAAGAGGAGAAGCATCACTACCACCAAGGTTTGGAATTTCTAAATTGCTTCTTGAATTTGCTATCATAATGTCGGATGTTTAGGAAGACATCATTCCGTATTGTGAATAAGAAGATGGAGAAGAAAGAATAGAGTTGATGAAAATATAGACGAGGCAGGGGCGAACACTAACAAGAGAGAATCGGCCTGAAAAATAAAGAAGACATGGCCAAAAAGAATCTGCTAGAGAGAGGCGTTCTGAAGGGATTAGCATTCAGAGAACTATCTCTGATATTATGAAGAATTTCTTGATTTATTCTTCTTCTTCTTGAACATGGTACTACATCCACACACACACATCTATACAATAAAGGAAATAACTAACTAGCTTAATTCTTTCCTAAAAGAATCATAGGAGAAGATCACAACGGATCTCTCTTTTTATTCCTAAAATAAATTCCTACTTAGGAAACATAATCATATGAGAATATCACAATCAATCTCTTCTTTTATTCCTAAAAATATTTTTCTAAAATAAATTCTATAACTTTGACTTTCAAATGTTCAACAAAAAAAAAAACTGTTGAAATAAGATCTTTTTTTTTTTCTTCTTTAAAAAAAAAGAATGATAATAAGGCTAAAATGCTCTTCAGTGCTTTCTAGAGTACTAATCGTCCTCACATATTAGATCATAGCCGCATCAATGAATATTTATGTTGACAAACTATCTTCCAATGATCTTCAACTACATTTTGACACACAGCTAATGGACTGCATTCAGTGATGATGTCAGTCGAGATTGAAATAAGGAATGCTTCTAAAAGCTTACGTTAAATGACAACAAATGAAAACTTCATTATCAAATTTAGATAAGGTAAATAAATGAAACAATTGAAAGATAGCAGCTATGACTCAGGCCATCATCTATTGATAGAAAATGACTCTATTTATAGAAAATGAAAATTGACGACAAAGTCTTTTTAAAACAGATCTGCGTAATACAAGTGCAAGTACAAACATTACCTGCTTATTTGCAAGTATCAAGAGTGGTGCCCCTCGCAAGTCATCGTTTCTAAGAACTTTTTCTGTTCAGAATTATAAAGGTTTGTAAGGAGAGCTGCCAAAAAAAAAAAGGCCAAGTAACCAAAGCTTTCTGCTCATTCATACGCTAATTAATACTAACCTAAAGCAGACTTAGAATCCTCAAATGACGAAGGGCAAGAAGCATCTATTACAAAGACTACAGCATGTGCCTCCTCATAATATTTCTCCCATATTGTACGCAAACCAATCTGACAATAAATGTCAATTTGTAAATGATCAATGCCATTTATTGTGTGGCAACTGAAGATCCACAACAAAATTAAGCAGAAGAAACCAATCTTCATAATCTAAAAACAATAGATTGATAACAATCTATTGGCCAAACTGAAGTTGAAAAATAACCAGAAAAAATTAAAATTAAAAAAAAAAGTTGAAACATTAAGAAAAAAAGCCGTTGTTAATGAGTTGTGATGTAATAAATGTAGTTGAGGAAATATTTTCACTAGTATAAGTTGCAAACCTCATGTTATAGGTTCAGGCTACGTGGATCACAGATACATTTCATAGCAACAAAAAAAAGCTTATTCGCATACTGTTGGCTAATTCAAATATCACATCAATATATAATTCTTATGCATCACTACTTCGAAATACTTTTGTCCTCATATTTTTGTCTGAAATACTGGAAATATATATTTTGTAAGTGGCAATACAGTTCATTGCATAAAATAAGAAAATATACCAAAGGAAAATACTGACACCAGGAGAAGTCAAACACAAGTGGGGCACTAGCCTAGGCATTTAGGTAAGGCAAGGCGATGCATCAGATGATGATCAAACTTAAGTTTAATATGATGGAAACCATAAGGAACCAATTACATAATTTTTTTTTGAAGAAAAGCCCCAATTTTTTTATGATATCTAAGATCCTAACCAATTTTTAGACTGGCCGGCTTAAATTGATAGATTCTTTGATTGAAATAATATGAAAGACATCAACATGTTAATTTGTTAAAATGAAACACCTGAACATGAAAATCAATTGGAATAATATTCTTACAAAGGAAGAAAGGAACGGCATAAGTACCTTAATTTGGATTTAAATGAAAGAAATAAATACAAATAAACATTGCCATTGATATCATGATAAGAAATTGCATCGTTAATTATTAACTGTAAGATAGGGTAATATGAAAGTTATTGAGTATCTAAATAACATGGAAGATTTAATTGGCAGAACTCACTGCACAAGTAATGAAGATCAAAAGAAATTATTTCCTAACTCTATTAAAAAGGATTCCCCCCTTTACATATTCTAGTTCTCCACACCCTACGATTCTCCAGACACCAATAATAAAAAAAATAGAGACTTTGTTTCTTTAAATATCAAAAAATTTTGATAACTTCGAAGTTGATGATTTTGAAGAAGTTAATGATGCCACACAATTATCTAGTGAAGAATTAACTTTTGTCCATGATGCAAATTTAAATAATCTCAAATGGTTTATTTCAAAACTTGAAACAAAAGATTGAAAACATAGAAATATTTTTTAAATGTATGCCACCTATAATGACAAAAGATATAGATTAGTTATTAATAGTGATAGTATCACGAATGTTATTTTCACTCATGCCTTAATAAGAGCATGTTTGAAACCTGGACTTGATCCTAACCATTTGCATATTAATTAGTTGACCGCACCTCACAGCTTCTGACTCTTAGTTTTACTTGGATAAGAAACCCAAAGGTCCTCTGACTACTTGTATACAGCCAATTTAGTCTCAGATTAACACATTTCTCTAATTTAGTCCCTATGCTATAAAAATTTGATACCTAATATCTTATCTAGCAGAAATTGATAAAAATTGAGATACATATTGATTCCAATTTAGTCCATCAAGCATAATTAGTATAATTTTATATTGTCAATGATCTAAATCAAAGAAATGTGACACTAGATCACTAAATTGAGATCAATTTTGTATCCCAATTTTGAGATATAATTCATTAACATGGGATCCAAAAAATAATTACACCTGCTATGATGTTTCTTAAGAAATTTTTAGAGAACATTATGGGAAAGTTGTGTGCTAAACTTTAGTTTAGCTCCATTGCTCATCCTCAAACTGATGGACAAATAGAAGTCATCAATTGTAATTTGAAAAACTTATTATGATGTTTTGAAGAGGAAAAATATTAAGCGATGGGATCTCACTTAGGACTAGGACTGTCAATATTTGACCCGACCCATACCCGACCAGGAAAATCCGGGTTGGACCCGACCCGTTTGAAAAATGGGTCGGGTTCGAGTTCACAGATTCGACCAGTTTGAAAAAACGGGACGGGTTCAGGTTGACCCGGCGGGTTGCCGGGTCAACCCGAAAACCCGTTTAATTTAAAAAATTTGGATTTCCGCCAGTGCTGCCCCACGCTCCCCGCACTGCTGCCCCTCGCTGTTGCCCGGCGCGCCCCGCGCTGCTACCCCGTGCCCGCTGCCTTGCGCGCCCGCTGCCCCGAGCGCCCGTGCCGCTGCGTGTCCGCCCCCTCGCCCGCCGTCTGCCCGCTATCGTTCCGGCGCCTGCATAACCCAAATTCGGGTCGGGTCTAGGTCAGACTTTTCAACCCGTTTACATATCCGGGTCGGGTTAGGATTGACCCGTTTGAACCCCGGGTCAGTTCGACCCGACCCGAAACCCGATTTTGACACCCCTACTTAAGACCAAGCTGAGTCTGTTTACAATTGGTCCATTAGCAAAACTACAGATCGAAGTACTTTGGAGACTATATGTGGCCAGAATCCCATCAACCCTTTAGATTTGACTCCTGTGATTATAATTTCCAAATATAATATTGATGTAGATAAATGGATTAACATGATTAAAAAAATGTATCACCAAGTTCAAGAAATGATGAAGAAAAACACAAAAGATTATAAGCAAGCCAATAAATTTCGCACGTCTATTTCCTACAAGAAAGGTGATCAGATTCAGATTCATTTATAAAATGACTGTTCTCCTCCTGTTCATTAGCTAAATTCAAAGCAAAAGCTAAGGAATCATTTAGAGTCATTAAGCGTATAGGAAAATGCCATTAAATGGATTTGTCAAGGGATATAAAATTTCAAACGCATTCAATGTAGCTAACCTTTCATCCTTCAATGATTGTGAAAATGAACTAGATATTAAGGAAAAGTCTTTCACTACCTTTTTTTTCTTTTTTTTGAAAGAAAATGCAACTTTGCATTAGAAAATAAACTATTACAAAGTCTTTCACTACCTAGGGAGCAAGATTAGTTTAGGAGGGATAACCTTTTTATCATTTTTTTTATTCATAACACTGCTGTTGCAAAGTTCCAAGTCCTAAATGAGAAAAGTAAAAAATTGTGTTAGTAGTCGAAAACCAGCATAAAATTTATTGAATAATCATGAAATGAATCATTTAATACATTGTGAATGCTATGGAGTTCACTAAGCGACGTGTTGTATGGCCTGAATAAAGCGAGAAATGTGCAGAGGCCGCTGCACTGGCGCCCGGGTGCAGTGTTAAATAGGCGGGCCCACATCATGGACAGATGTGAGTCAACTATAATTAGAATATGAACTTGAAATGTAGGTTTCCTTATAGGTAAATTAATGGAAATAATTGATATTATGATTCATAAGGAGATAAAAATTCTATATACTCAAAAAACTAAATGTGTTGGATAGAAGGCTAAGAAAATTGATAGTTTAAGATTTAAATTTTGATATTCTATTAGGAGTCGTACTAGAAATTGTGTAGGTGATTATAGATAAGAGTTTGAAGAATAATGTTATAAATGATAGAATTAAAAATAGAATTATAACTTTGAAGATCATTGCCGATGTTAAGATTATTAACATTATAAGTGCTTATGCTCTTCAAATATGAACAAAAGAAATAAAATGAACGAACAGACACATCTTTCCGATTTGGGTTCATTGTACACAGTTGCGTGCTTAAACAAAGCAACTCTTCATGCCCGTAACTCCCATTCAACAAGGCAATCAATAAAAGACGAAAAATAAAAACTTACGCTTTTCAATTATACTTCGGTTTCTACTACTTTCTTCATAAACTCGCGAAAACAGCAATCTGCTTCCCAAGTGGAATCGACCAACCCAATCGGACCAAACTTTTCCTAAATGTCCACTTGTATCCAATCAACCCATTCACTTCGATCTTCTGATCCAACTATTGCTAGAACAACACAGCCGCGAAAGGCCTCTTCCCGGTGTGATTCACCCTCACGTGTAACAGATCCCACGATCGGACCAATCTCTTGTTTCTGACACGCCGCGTTAAACAATCCTCCATTTATGACGCATCTAAACAGCCAATCCAACCCCACCGCCGCTCTTCACGCGACACGCATGTCTCGTCCGACGCCCCAAGCCTCCTCTCACATGCGACTCTAACAGCCTCCGCTCACGTCTGACGCCCTAGCCTCCTTCAGCTTCATCTCCCGTAAGCTCATGACCCGGCCTTCTTCTTCGACTTTTAATCCCACAAATAATTTGATCCGAAAGACCCAAGAGAATGCCCATCTCTATTCCAATTTACGCATAAAGACCTATCCATACAAAGATTTATCAATCTCTGTATGTATCTGATTTCACTAACGAATGGCACGAGCAGCTCGTTATCTTCAATTTGGTAATATGCACAAAACTTATTTATTCCATTTAAATATCAAATATAAATTACTTCAAAGCCTTTTTTATTTTATTTAAAGACAAAAAGGTAGGTTGGCTAAATTTTTATCGTAATATTAACTGTCATTTATTCAATTCAATCTTTAAATAATTAAATATAAAGTTATAGCCAAGCAGAAAGTATTCGCTGATTTGAAGAACACGCGCCATTGATCTCTGATTTGGGCAACGTGAATTTTAAATCTGAAGACCCGCACCGTGATTTTTTATCCTGACAGATGGTTTAAAATCCAAAGACTCATGCCGTGATTTTTAATCCAGGTGAATAGTTTCAATTTTCGAAGACCTCGCATAGTTAAATTTTTGAGCCAAGCAAGTTGAATTTTAAAACTTGAAGACCCTGCACCATTAATCTCTGACCCGGGCAAAAAAACATAATGGCAAATACTATCTCGACTTAAGGGAGGGGATGTCGGGAGGTTGCTTAAATCATCTCAGAAATGTAAAGGGCAATTCAATTTGAATATTAATTCAATTAAAATTCTAAAATTTATTTTTAATGGATTAAAATTAATCGAAAACAATTGAAAAATTGGAATATTTTTTATGATCATTAGAGTTTTCTACGTCGTCTAATGCATAAGAGTTGAAAAGTCGACTTATCTCTCAGGCTCTCTAATGGCATTAGCAATCATCATTACAATTAAATTTATTTGAGTTGTTACTGAAAACCTAATACTAAAATTTTCATAAGCTAAAGGGGTGAGCATGTTCTCCCATTTACTTTTATCATGCTCCTTATCATTCTACTAAAATGTCATTCAACATAAGTAAGAACTTGTTGGACAATATTTTAATCCAAAGATTATTTTTTAGGTGCCTCAAATGTCTCCAAATAAGACCTCTCATTAAGAGATTTCAATATAAGAATTGGATTCAAGATTTTAAATTATTGCGGCATTTCAAATGATATTCACATTTTAAATGTTTAAGGTCTCTGATTATCAAAACATTACCTCTCTTTCTCTAACTAATTAAATAATTAATATAATAGCTAATTAAAATTAATTGACTAGTCAAAATTAATTAATCAATTAAAATTAATTAGTTAATTTTAAATCCAAGAACATTTTAAATATGAGAATTTTAAAATACGAGAGCATTTTAAATGAAAATTTTAAGTACGACATTTTTAAAATTGAGATTAATATAATTAATTAGAAAATTTACTTTTGATTAATTAATTAGTTAATTAACTTATAAAAAAAAGGCAAGAAAAAAATGTTATTTTTCCATTAATGAAACATGTACAGATAACTCTCTAAACAACAACTCAACCAATACCAACTATCAACTCAACACTGAAACTCACAAACACTAATTTCCAAATAAAAATCTCCAACACAAACTCTATACTATCATACGCAAACACTGAATCAGCTTTTGTAAACAAGCAAATGAAATTAAATAAGTATTGAAATTAAATTAATATAAAAAATGTTAAAACAAAAAAAAGAATAAGTGTCACGGTAAACTACTAGCACAAAGAAAATAGAACTACTTATGTAGGAAATATAAACTACTAGAATTAAAAAAAAACTATCAAATAGAAAGAAAAGAGCTACTGTAGCAAAAAATTAGTGTCACATACTGTAATATCAAAAATCTGCTCCAGGATCGTCCAGGACGATCTGGGATCGTCCTGGGACGATCAGTTGAGAATTTGCTCCAGAATTTGCCCAGAAAAGTCTCGAGCTAATAAACAACTGAAAACCACAATCTTGTATCAAACTAACAAATAAATGTTGTTCACTCAGACAAACAAATAATTAAATCCATGGGCATTGTAGTCTATAGGACAAAGTTGTATGACCCACTATTAGGCCACTTCTAATTGAAGTAATAAGACTCACTTTCAGATATTTTTCAAAAGAAGTTGTAAGATCTGTTACTTGAAAGAAACTTCTCTCAAATTAAATATGAACATTGGGTAGTGTATAGTCTATAAAGTTAAATTAAAAGACCCACCAATGGGCTACTTTTATAAAGAATTATTAAGACACGTCATACCCAAATAACAAGACAACTTCTAATGGAAGTCATAAAATCTATTCTTTGAGAAATTTTTTAAAATCTAACTCTCAAACAATCAAATTCAAATTAATGAACATCTTAATCTAAAGGATTAGGTTGTAAAACTAATTTTTAAGCAACTTCTAAGTGAGTCGTAAGACCTATCAATCAAATTTAAATTAATGGACAATTTAACCTACATGGCTAGATTGTAAGACCCACCAACAAGCAACTTTCAAATTACGACTTCAATTTAAAAATGGGTCTTCCAAATTACGAATTCACCTAAAAGTTGATTGTTAGTGGATCTTACAATCTAGTCTTACAGGCTAAACTACTCATTAATTTAAAATTGGTTGATATGACTTACGACTCCTTCAAAAGTTGCCTAAAAATGGGTCTTACAACATAATCATTTATATTAAGATGTTCATTAATTTGAATTTGATTGTTTGAGAATTTGATATTTAATAATTTTCTAAATAATAGGTTTCACGACTTCCATTAAAAGTTGCCTAGTTATTTGGGTAGGATCAGTCTTATTGCTTTCCTATAGAAGTATCCCATCGGTGGGTCTTATAATTTAGTCTTATTAGTTAAAATACCTGAGGTTCAGATTTAATTTGAAAGGAGTTTCTCTCAAGTAATAGATCTTACAACTTATTTTAGAATATGCCGGAAAATGAGTCTTATTACTTCACTTAGAAGTTATCCAATAGTAAGTCTTACAACCTAGTCCTATAAACTATGATGTCCAAGGATTTAATTGTTTGTTTTTTGAGAGGACAGCAGTTGTTTGTTAGCTTGACACCAGATTGTGATTTTCAATTATTTACTAGCTCAACACTTACTAGCCAGCAATTGTCATTATATGACTTTAATATTTTTGCTACGGTTGCTCTTTTTTTCTGTTTGGCAGTTTACTTTTAAGTTTTAGTAGTTTACTTTTCTTACACCAATAGATTTACTTTTCTGATGCTAGCAGTTTACTGTAGCACTTTTTTTTCTACTTTAGCATTGTTTTGATATTAATTTAATTTCAATACTTAATTAATTTTACTTTCTTGTTTGCAGGAGCTCGTGCTAATTCAGAGTTTGCATCAGAGAATACATAGGATGTGTTGCAAAGTTTTGTTTGTAAAGTCGTGTTTGTGGTATTCAGTACTGAGTTGAGAGTTTTATGTTGGTTGAGTTGTTATTTAGAGAGTTGTTTGTACATGTCTAATTAGTGAAAAATTAACATTCCTTTTCTTGCATTTTTTTCATAATTTAATTAACTATTCAGTTAACTAAAATCAAATTTTCTAGTTAATTGTATTAATCTTAATTTTAAAACTCTAGTATTTTAAAACTCTTATTTAAAATTTTTATGTAAAATGCTCTCGTATTTTAAAATTCTATGATTTAAAATGATATTGGATTTAAAATTAACCAATTAATTTTAATTGATTAATTTATTTGACTAGTCAATTAATTTCAATTAGTTATTTTATTAGCCAAGGAGGAGAGGTAATATTTTGACAGCTAGAGACTTCTAATATTTCAAAAAGAAATAACATTTGAAATGTCACAACAATTCAAAATCTTTCATCCAATATTACATATTTTAGAATCTCTTAATGAGAGATCTTATTTGGAGATATTTGAGACACCTAAAAAAGAATCTTTGGACAGAAATATTGTACAATAAGTGCTTACTTATGTTCAATAGCTTTTTTGAAGAATAATGACGAACAGGATAAAAGTAAATGGGAGAACATGATAGTCCCTCTTGCTTATAAAAATTTTAGTAATACACTTTAATAACTCAAATGGACTTAATTGTAATGATGATTGCAAAGGTCATTAGAGGACATAGGAGAAAAGTGTTTGAAACTTTTCATCTCTCCTGTATTAGAGATTAGAAAACTCTAATGATCATAAAACAATATTCTAATTAATCAATTATTTTTTATTCATTTTAATCCACTAAATTTTATTAAATTTTAATTAAATAAATTAGTTAATTAATATTAAAAATTAATTTTAATATTTTAATTTTATTAATATTAAAATTGAATTATCCTCTAAATTTTTGAGACGATTTAGGGAGCCTCCCGACATCCCCTCCCTTAAGGGGAGGTTGAAACAACATTTTCCATTATTTCCTCATGCCAAGATCAGAGATCAACGGCGCAGGGTCTTCAAATTTTAAAATTCAACTCGTCGGGATCAAATATTCAACTCTGCAAGCTTCGAAAATTGAAATAATCCGCCCGGATTAAAAATTACAGCACATATATTTCAATTTAAAATTCATCTCACCCAAATCAAAGATCAATTGTGTGAGGTCTTCAAATCGACGAATACTTGCTGATTGGCAATAATTTTATATTTAATTACTTAAAGATTGAACTAAATAAATGACAATTAATATTACTGCCAAAATTTCGCCAACATATTGTTTTGTCTTTGAATAAAATAAAAGAATGGCTTTGAAGTAATTTAAATTTGATATTTAGACGAAATAAGCAGGCTTTGTGCAGATTGCTAAATTGAAGATAATGGGTTAATCGTGTCATTCGTTAGTGAAATCAGATACAGACATAGATTCATAAATCTTTGTATGGATAAGTCTTTATGTGTGAATTGGAATAGAGGCGGGCATTTGCTTGGGTCTTTCGAATCAGATTATTTGTGGGATTATAAGCCGAAGAAGAGGCCGAGTCAGGTGCTTACGGGAGACAAAGTCGAAAGAGGCTGACGCGTCGGAGTCGGACATGAGCGGAGGCTTGGGGCGTCGAACGAGACAGGCGTGTCGCGTAAAGAGCAGCGTCGAGGGCGGACTGAGCGTGTAGAGGTGCCAGAAGTGGAGGATTGGCCGACGTGGGGTGTCGGGCATAAGAGATGGTCCGATCGAGGGATCTCTCATACACGAGGGTGAATTGCACGAGACAGACGTTCACGGTTATGTTGTATTGATCGATTCCACTTAGGAAGCAAATTGTTGTCGTCATGAGTTTGCGAAGAAAGTATCAGGAATCGAAGTAGAATTCGAAAGCGCAAGTTTTTTTCCCCGTCTTTTATTGATAGCCTTGTCGAATGGGAGTTATTAACATGAAGGGCTGCTTCATTTGAGCGCGCAATTGTGTATAGTGGGTCTGAATTGGAAAGATGTGTCTATTCGATCATTTTATTTCTTTTATGTCTCTTTTTTTAGTTAACAAGCTTGTTGTGTGATAGAGAAGTCCCTCTCAAACTTAAGAGAAATTTCTATAAGATAGTAGTGAGACTTGCAATGCTTTATTGTGCAAAATGTTGGCCATTAAAAGAGAAGCATGATATTAACTTAAGTGTTACAGAGATGAGGTTGCTCAGGAGGATGAGTGACTTTACTCTTAAAGACAGGATACGAAATGAGCATATATGTTAAAAGGTTGGTGTAGCTCCAGTGGAAGATAAGATTTTAGAGAGAGTCTCCTTAGATGGTTTGGTCACATAAAATGGTGACCTTCCGATGACCCGGTTAGGAAGTAGATATATTATATTTGACTTATGTTAAGACAGATAGAGGTAGACCTAAAAACTCTTGGTTAGAAAATATTAGAAATGACCTTTCTATTTTAGATTTGGATGAGAATTTGACTCTTAACATGACACAATGGAGAAAAAGGATTTATGTAGCCGACCCCACATAGTGGGAATTAAGGCTTGTTATTGTTGTTGTTGTATTCGTTTTCTTCTTGTATTTGAATGCTAGTTGGATATGAATCTTTCTAGGATACTGCAAGCCGTGACTGCCAACTTCTGAAAGAAGCTACCTCCTTATATCTGCATAAGAATAATAGCTAAGCATAATTATCATTTTTGCAATTTAAAATTACTTTTTTTAGAATGCACTGTCATTAGTCCCAATATGCAACGCTTCAGAGGTATTCATTATATCCGCTTCATAAAATTACAACGGGACATAAAGCTCCCACAAATAATAGAAACACAAAAAAGAAATTTAACATCAATAATGGTGCATTTATAAACAATTATTTTTTGAAAAACATACCTGACCTCCTAAGTCCCAAAATACAAGTTTGGCATTTGAAGCTTCAACACGACCAATATTAAGCCCAACTGTGGGGACAATCCGATCAGGTGGAAGCCCTTCCGAATTTAAGTATATAGACTTCAGTTTTTCTAGCAAAGACTGAATGTTTAGCAAAATAATTATCAGTACATCATGTTGTTTAATAAGTTTAAACTAAGCAAATTGGCCATGAAGCATGGACGTATTTATTACTGAAGCAAGACTTTAAGGAGTAGAAATAAAATATTACGTTAGAGGAAATGTTACACCATCCAATTCACAACCCAAAACAAATCTTGATAAGTTGGCATGCTTATTTGGCCAAAATAAATTAGGTGCAATACAGTTAAACGAGGACATTAAGCTTCCTATATCTCTCTTTCACTCCCTCTATCTAGCTATCTATCATAGTGCCAACGCATCAAAACTTTTTTTTTTTTTTTTAAGTTATGAGGTGCGCCTAAGTTGATTTATTTATGTGATTGATGCAAGAGTTACTTCATACCAACGAAGGGTTGTTAGAGATCATTTAAATATCACGAAAGATCAAACTACAAAATCTAGACCCCAATGGTTTCGAATTCAAACGTTTAATCAAGCTATCATGAGCCTTGTATATAACACAAAAAACATGTAGATAGGAGGAAGAAAAATAGGATACTCAATTGATTTCTTCCGGTGTCATTAATCTAACAATTATCATTGCATTTCCTTCACTTTAGATCACAAAATCAAAACCATGAGTGTTGAATGATCTTGTGACTCATAAGTCAATAAATCTTGATAAGAATCATTAAGCACACTGATTAAAGATTCTAATCATTGGATCGACCCTCTTGTGGCCCTTAGAAAGTGTTCCATGTGACTCCTATTCCTCTTCTAATCATTTGCCCCCTTGGTGACTTTTTGCTTTTTTGCAAGTAGCGTTGACTTATTTCCAATGTAAGATTTTTGGAGAAATATATATACACTTGTACACATTATACATAATCAAGTAGTAAAATTCCAAATGGTTTTTTTTTTTCGACTTTTCTACATTATATCAGAGCAAGCTTAGAATTCATTCTTCTAATATTTGTTCTCTTATGATTTTATTGAGATTCTTCTTTCTCTTCATTATATTTGATTTCTTTGATCTCCCTTCCAAGAAGTTAACCATCATGATGACTGAAAGTCAGATATCAAGGAATCTTGTTAAGAACAAGCACATAAATCCATTTTTCTCTTCTTGGATCTCAAATCGTAGGTTTTTATAGGGAAAAAAAGAGTTGATGGCAGGCTTTGAGAATAGATCACTTAGGGTTGATGGTAGGTCGTTGTCAATCTCCACCACCAGCCACAGCATGAATGAGCATTATGGTAATTTCGGAGGCTAGAAGTTTGAAATAAGGGAAGAATGCCACAATCAAGGTGGTAAAATAAACCAATGTAGTGGGGTAGATCTATTGAGGCATGTTTACAACTAGGATGTAATGCATTCACAACCATTGAGAGAAGAGCAGGATCCACACCAGTTGTGACTAGATCTTCAAGGGTGACTGGACATCTATTATATGGGTAGGATAGAATAAGGAAGAGAATAAAGGAAAAATAAATTAATAAGAAAATTAAGTACGAGACTAATGTAGATTTTAAAAAAAAGGGAGTCAAGAAAATTTTTGTTTTTCACTAGGAGAAAAATTATAGCTTGAATCCTTACCCTCAATAAAAACTGGTATAACTCAGGAGAATGAAGATTTATGTAGAATATAGCAACCACTACGATGAATTAGGGCTATTTTTAGTTGCATATTGAGTCATTTTTTATTTTTTTTGAAAAATCAAAAATAAGATGGGGTAGTTAATGCCTTAATGGTTATAAATAGGAAAATAATGATCTTTAGGATTAAATGGGTTTGAATATTTTTTGTGGTTGGAAGTAATCAAAATCTTTCATACAAACTTGCACTCAGTTTCCGAGCAGTCAATTATGATATGGAACTTTTAATGCCACATGGCATTGATAAAATATAGAAAATTTATACATGTATTTGCAAAAATATAGAAATATAATACACGTGTTTGCAGGAATCCATCACTTAGCAAATGTGGGTGCCCGTTAAGAATTGAATTAAGAATTTTGCCACTTTTCGTGTTTTTTTGGATTGCGAATTGGCATAATTTGTGTATAGCATCATAAGCTACTAAAAAATATCAAGAGTGAGGGATTTGGCATTCCTAAGCATACTCTAGGAGAACAAAATGATCTAAAGCCAAGGGTTTCATGAATATTACGACAAGATGGTGGTTTATGCTAACAAATTCAATGATTTTATCACCTCAAGCTTCATGATCCTGATTAAAATGATAATGGATCTCTATATATTTTATTCTCAGTGTTGAATAGCATTTTTCATGAAATTTATCAAACTAGTATTATCAAACATAACTAGAATTTGATTTATCTTAAGTACATAATCCTCGAGTCGTTGCCTAATCCAATAATTATGTGACACAACTACTAGCAATGACATTCTTCACCTCTACAGTGGATAAAGCAATGAAAGTTTGTATCCTATTGGATGATGTTCTAAGCAAGAGTCCCAAGGACTCAAGTATTTAAACTATTCTTTCAATCAACCCTATATCCATAATTGTCAATGGCGATTGAGCACCACAACACAAAATTTCCCGTGGAGCCATGACGCGGTGCACGCCATTTTACACATGACGCACAATGTAATATATATATATATATTGATGTTTAAATAATTAATAATTATTTGTAATATTAATGTATAAACCTTCAAAATTTTAATTATTATTTATAATTTTAAACTTATAACATGTTAACAAAATAACGCTCATCATTTGATGCACCATTGCACATGCATGGCGTAAATAGCGCACTCTATTTTGAAACATCGCGCCACGCCAAGCAAATAGCGTCGTATGTTCGTCACACCGCGCCATGGTGCGCAACATTTATGTCTAATTCCAACATAGTTGGCATCAAAATACATACAAGCTCAATTGATAACTAATTCTTACGATATCATAACCCAAGATTTGATGAACCTATAAGATTTCTAAGGAATTTTTTTAGATGATAGTGCTCAAGATCTACTTGAAATCTAAAGTACAGTCCTGCAAACACAATGCTTAGTGTACTTGCTATCAAATACAATAAATATCCAATCATTCCACTGTAAACCTTAGAATTAACTCACTTCCCACGTATAACCTTATCTAACTTAATTGTTAGGCTCATGAGTTATCAATAAACTTGAATCTTTTCATATTAAACATTATATTCAAATCATTAATATATTTGGTTTGAGATGTAAAAATTTCATCACCCTTATGCTTGATTTATAATCCAAAAAATATGTAAGTTCTCCCATCAAACTCATCTCAAACTCCATACTCAACTATTGAAAACTCATGATAGTGAATTCTGTATAGTTCTAAAAAAGATGTCATCCACATAAATTTGAGTCACCATCTTATCATCTCCAGTCTTCTTTATAAATAATGTGGTGCCTACTTTACCTTTGATAAAACTCAAACTAATCAAGCATGTGCTTAGCATCCATACCAAGCTCAATAAGCTTGCTAGTCCATATAGTGCAATTTTCAATTTAAACATATGATCTGCGTACAAATGATCTACAAATCTTGGTGGTAATATACATGAACATCTTTCTTTATAATTCCATCTAAAAAAACAATTTTCACATTGATTTAATATAATTTGAATCCCTTAAAACAATAAAATGCTAACAATAGCCAAATAACTTCTAATCTAGCTACAAGAGTATATGACTCTGCAAAGTCAAACCCTTCAATCTTACCATACCTATATTAATCTAGTCTAATTTCTTACAAATGTGCCTAAATTATCTTACTTATTTTTGTATACCTATTTTGTTCCAATCATTTGTTGATCACGGGTCTATGCCCTAGTTCTCAAAATCATTTCTATTACAACAACAAGCTTTTATCCCACTATGTGGGGTCGGCTACATGAATCCTTTTTTCCACTGTCTTGTTAAGGGTAAGACAAATTCTCATCTAAATTTAATAAAGAGGGGACAATTCTAATATTTTCTAACAAATTATTTTTAGGTCTACCTCAACCTTTCTTCATATAAGTCAGATCTAATGCATCTACTTTTCTAACAGGATCATCGGAAGGCCATCATTTTATGTGACCAAACCATCTAAGGCGGCTCTCTCTAATCTTATCTTCCATTGGAGCTGCTCCAACCTTTTCATGTATATGCACATTTTGTATGTTGTCTTTAAGAGTAAAGCCACTCATCCACCTGAGCATCCTCATCTCTGCAACACTTAACTAAATATTATGCTTCTCTTTTAATGGCCAACATTCTGCATCATAAAGCATTGGAGGTCTCACTACCATCTTATAGAATTTTTCCTTAAGTTTGAGAGGGACTTTTATATCACATAACAAGCCCGATGCATTCCTACACTTCAACCATCCAACTTGAATTCTACTAATAATATCCCCATCTATTTCACCATCACTCTGAACAATAGACCCAAGATATCTAAAATGTGTGCTCTTATTAATGACTTGATCGTCCAAAGTCACGATCCCCCCCACTATATCTATTATTATTATTAAAATTATACTCCGTATATTCAGTTTTAGATATACTCAAACGAAAGCCTTTAGACTCTAAAGTCGACCTCCATAATTTAAGTTTACCTTAAACTCCCTCTCTAGTCTTATCAAAAGGAAGAATATCATCAGCAAAAACCAAACACCATGGTACAACCTCTTGCAAAAGTCTAGTGAGAACATTCATGACTAAAGCAAAAAGATATGGGCTTAAGGTTGATCCTTGATGTAATCCAACTGAAATAGGAAAATACTTGGTCAAACCACCGTGTGTTTGAACATAAGTAACAGCCCCTGCATACATATCCTTAATGACTTGAACATAAGCACTATTATTCTCTTTCTTATGTAGAACTCTCCATAACACTTCTCTTAGAACTTTATCATACGCTTTCTCTAAATCAATAAAAATAATATGTATATCCTCCTTATTCTCTCTATACTTATGCATCAAACTTCTCAATAAATGTATAGCTTCCATAGTAGATTTATCTGGCATTAATCCAATTTGATTTCGAGAAATATTAGTGTCACGCTACAACCTATGCTCCATACCTCTCTCCCATAGTTTTAAAGTATAACACATTAACTTAATTCCTCTATAATTCACACAATCTTGTGTATCACCTTTATTCTTAAAATTAGGAATCAAGACTCATTCATCACTCATCTAACATCTTTTTAGTCTTTAAAATAATAATAAAAAGTTTAGTAAGCCAAGAAATTCCTTCATCTCCTAAGCATTTCCACGCCTCTATTAGAATATCATCAGGTCCAACAGCTTTTCCATACTTCATTTTCTTTAAAGCCTCTTTAACTTTGATTTTACTAATACGCCAATAAAAGGAAATTTTTTTTATTTTCATTTAAGATGCTAAGGTCACTAAAATCAATTGCATTCTCATAATCTTCATTAAAAAGTTTAGCAAAATATTTTATTTACCTTTAATAAAAATACTTTTTGATCTTCATCCTTAATACACTTCACTTGACCTAAATCATTACTACTATCTCTTTATTTTGCTAACTTATATATATATATATCTTTTGTTCTCCTTAGTATCTAATATATTATATAAATCATTAAAAGATAAAATTTTTTGTATTGCAAATTGTTTTATTAAACTCTTTATGAACCTTTTTATATCTTTTTCAATTATTAGAGCCATTACAACTAAACCAATTTTTATAACAAATCTTATTTTTTATCTTTTCTTTCACACTTTGATCCCAAAACTAATTATTTACTATTAATAGCATTTTCTTTTAATACTTCAAGCACATCTTTTGCAATATTCATAATATCACTAGCTACTTTTTCCCATATAACATTAGTTTCCTCATGCATAGACAAAATCTTAAGATCTAGAATATTACTCTTAAAAATATTTTTGTTAATATTATTTAAATGCCCCCATCTAATCCAAGAACAACGATTTAATTTATTTTTAATATTTTGTCTCTTCATCTTTAAGTCCTAATAAACGATGTTTGACATATAAATTTTCACTCGGAATAACTTTACAATTATTGCAATCTAAGCGATCATTTTTCTTATAAGAATATAATCAATTTGAGTTTTAATATATCCATTCTTATAAGTGATGAGATGTTTATTTCTTTTCTTAAATAAGGTATTAGCAATTACAAAATCATAAGCTAAAGAAAAATCTAATATGGTCTTACCACCTTCATTAGTCGCTCCAAAATCATAGCCATCATGAATGATTTTAAAATCATTTATTTCTCAAGCGATCATTATTCTTATAAGAATATAATCAATTTGAGTTTTAATATATCCATTCTTATAAGTGATGAGATGTTTATTTCTTTTCTTAAATAAGGTATTAGCAATTACAAAATCATAAGCTAAAGAAAAATCTAATATGATCTTACCACATTCATTAGTCACTCCAAAATTATAGCCATCATGAATGATTTTAAAATCATTTATTTCTCTACCAACATGTTCATTTAAATCTCCTACAATAAAAACTCTTTCTTCTATAATAAAAACTCTTTCTTTGAGAGGTATTATTTGTATTATTTCTTCTAGGTCAATCCAAAATTTTAATTTTGAACACATATCTAAACCTACTTGAGGAGTATAAGCGCTTATAATATTAATAATCTTAGCATCAACAACAATCTTGAAAGTTATAATTATATCTCTAATCCTATTAATTTTTATAAATTATCCTTAAAATTCTTATTTGTAATCAAACCTACAACATTTCTAGTACGACTCCTACCAAAATATTATAGTTTAAATCCTACACTATTAATCTCCTTAGCCTTCTTTCCAACCCATTTAATTTCCTGAATGCAAAAAATATTTATCTTCCTATGGATCATAATATCTATTAATTTCATTAATTTTCCTGTAAGAGAACATATATTCCAAGCTTATATCCTAATTTTAGTTTCATAGACTAGCTTCTCTGCCCACATTCGTCCATGATGTGGGAACTCTTGCTTATTTAACGTTGCACCTAGGCGCCGGTGAAGTGGCTCTTTCTTACTTGTCGTTGTATTCAGGACATACAATGCATTGCTTCTAGCGAACAACCTAGCATTAAAACAATGTATTAAAAGATGTATACCATGATTATTCGACAAATTTTACACTGGTTGTCGACTACCTAATGCAACCCTCCACTTTTCTAATTTAGGATTTGGGACCTGACAATTGTAGTGTTCAAATATCATTTCTAATGAATTCATTTAATTCTTCTTACATAAATATCATCCAAAATACTATATAAGACTTTTTATGGCTAGAATATCCCAAAAGTACTCCATCTAATCATATCTCAAACTCAATCGAACTTTCTTTTTCATTTTTTCAAGTATTCAAGATAAAATATCTACACCTAAAAATATGAAAATGTGATACAATTTACTTTCTCTTTCAATATCTCATAAGATGTCTTCTTGAAAATTGATCTAATGTTTATCTTATGAATCGCACAACAAGCTATCAACTCAAAAATATTTAGATATTATTCACTTAACATGGTTCTTTCCCTATACAATAAAATTATATTCTTCCTATCAATTGCATCATTCTCCTGTGATGTCCAAGGTGCAGAAACACTACATCTAATTTTAGCATCGCATTAAAAATAGAACTTTTTCAAAGCAATCTATCACATAAAAATGACTTAGTTGATAAACATCATTGTCTTTTCAAGAATATTGTAATTTATTTTAAAGCCAATATAATGTAATTCAAATTTTACATAGTCTTTAAAGCACGATATTTCTTATTTAAATTGACAAAAATATTATTGATCTCAAAAAAAGTATAATGTAAATCGTCATAATACATGTCATTTACCTCATCATAAGAGACATTAATAACAAGGAGACATATTTAATTCTTCTTGAACAGATGATTCTATAGTGTCTTTCACCATCCAAGTCTGCCCAAATAAACGTTAATGCCTACTTTCCCTTCTTTGTTGGAATGTTTCTTTTCTTTCACTTTTCTTTTAAAGATATTTTGATTTCAAGTAGCCAGACTTGTTGCACTTAAAACACATTGGGGTCTCCCTCTTTTCACCTGCAAGTTCATGCTTTAATTTATTTTTAAAATTTTGACCAAATTTCTTACCCTTGTCTTTGTAGAAATTATTTCCGAATATCCTTTCAAGTTGTAGAATTTATAATATCATTTCATAAACATCACTTTCGGAAAGTGATGAGCCATTGTTGCTCAGAGTGTGATATTTGAGTGCTACAGTCTTTGACTTCTTCCTCATATTATCCTCATCAACATCCTTCAAGTTCGCATTATGCTCACGGCTAAAGAACCAAGCGAGTGGCCAACAGTATTGAAATTTAAACCCTGGCTTCATAAAGAGTCATTATCTTCAGATCACATTCTTTTAGTTAAAAACATATGATCTTATTTACCTATTCCTGTTCCATCTGTACCTCGTCAAATGCATTGAGACCATTGACAATTTTTGTAGGCTGTTCAAACATATATGTAACAGTTTCTCCACACTTCATTTTAAAAAGTTTGTATTCTCGCATTAAGATGATAATTCTTTTTCAAAGACCCGTGTGCTCTGTTTCATTACGGAGAAAATCAATACTTTGATGAGGCCCGCAACCGCTTTGCATATGCCTATTAAACCTATTTAGTTTGTTTTTCAATTTCTTACAAAAGGTTAAAGCCTTAATTTTCACATTCTCTATTCAGTGAATTATTAATAAGGTCGTAGGCAATATTTTTTAAATAAATTAATATAAATTTAATAATATAACTATGGAGAAAAATTAATTAACTAATTTGGGTTACCTGGAAAAATTTAGACAACACTAGCTTATTTGTCATTTTGGCCTTCAATATTTTGTGTTGAGTGGCTCTTACACATGATGACGTATTACATATTTCTATTGTAAAAGATTTGTCTTTATGTGTATGATTTTTCCTAATGGTGAATATTTTCTGCATACACTTAATTTAAAATCATCCATCCTAATTCCTTTGTGTAATTCGTGATCACTAAAATCTGGAGTGTGCATTGAGCTGGTCAACACTACCAAGTATATAGGTACAATTTAGAAGTTACATGCATATAAGAAGAATATATGCAAATGTCCAAAGAATATGTTTAAATTTTAACCCTTGAAGCTAACGCAAAAGTTGCAATAGTTCTGTACAAAAGTGGCGAAGTTTACTTATTCATTTGACAATCAAAAAGCAGACTAAGAAAACCCAGAATAAACTTGGTGTGATAGATTGGTTGGTTTCTCGATCTACCACATTTACATCAAAATGGATTATCGAATAGAATAAGAAAACTCAAAGCACATCAAATACATGCCCTGTCTCTCAACAACATAGAAAGCCAGAAAGAAAGAAGAATATAATTCGCTGAACTAATACACAAGGAACAAATTTTCAAGCCAAAGACAAAGATGATTCCAGTCATAAAAAATAAATGAGAGCAGTAGACTATGAGCCATTAGGAACTCATAATCAGTCAGCATATTATAGGTGCATAAACTATGAAACTTAACCAAGTACATGTCGAAAGCTGGATTAAATCAAGACATGAAAAAATACATATAAGATGGTCATTCAATACGGAGAATAGTTTTGGGACGGTCAAATTCGAAGCAGCACATTCAGATAGACTAAGCAGTTCGCTGATTTTAAGAGTATAGGGAGAGCCCTGTGGGAACAAACATAAAAAATAAGAACCAGTCATGCACACCAACCAATTGAAATATACGGACACCAACTCCTAAATATTAATAAAAGCCGAGCAGAGCAGCTTGAATTAAAATAAATAAATAATGGATGAAGTATAACAAATAAACAATTGCCCGTATTGATAATGCTACTAAAAAAAAGACATCCCAATAGCCAAGACTATTTAGAATGTATTCATTTTAGCCACCAACTTTATTATTCTTATTTTCCCTTACCTTATCAAAACTCGACTATTTTCACCTTTCAACATGACTTTTATGGTCCATCAGCTTAGACACCGAATTGGAGAATAATAAAATTTTTGGTAAAAATAACACATCTTTTGACATTGCACAAATGTATATGGCCAAAAACATGACAAAAAAGTAAGAGAGTTGGGATTACTGTTTTTCCAGCCTTATGAACACCGAGTATAAGAACATGAAATTCTATCTTGCTGAACATGTACTTCCATAGTCCATAAAACAAGGAGAACATCACTATAACTCCTGGTTTCTCGTGTCCACTGTGTATTTAATAAAGGTTCATCCGCTGCTTCAACAGTTTCAGCTATGCCTTCCTGGACACACAAAGCAATAGATGAATTTCAATATCAGTTATGCATCAGAGGCCATGAACTAAGAAAGAATGAATCAAAAGCCATGCATAAAAGTTTGTTCAAGTGTTGAATGTGTTGGATTAAAATTTGTTTGTGAATGATATCTGACCCTACAGACAAGCAATCTCAAGCAATAAGAACTTGAAAGTCTAGAGTGAGTATGAAGAGGAGAGAGTTCAAGAAATATAAAAAAAGAAAGGCTAAGGGAATCTCAGAAAAAAGCTCCACCAGCTCAATAAGGCTTCCAAAGATCCAAAACATGCATCTTCACCCATTATTTATAAGTATACAAGGGCTAATGGAAAGGTTACACCAAAAAAAAAAGTGCAGTAACAAATGTGACTGAGCACAAACTACCAATGACACGTGTCGTGATCTTATGGATGCTTTGTGCAATTCATGTCCATTGGCATAGCTTTTGATTTCGGGGCGAGCTCCCTTTGCCGAGTGCTCATGGGCGAATTGAGAAAGGTGAGTACTCGAGGTGAATCATGTTGGATAAGTTTGTGGAAACAAGCCCGCTGGTCACGTTGGCGACCTCCTAGGTGCAATTCTTGGGCCATTAGAATGTGAAAGACGAGTCCTCTTAGATTATGGTGATTCTAAGCTCACAGTTTTCCAAATATGATAAAGCATATTTGTGCCTTCCTAAAGAGCAAGCCTTATGAGAGGATCAAAGAGTGCCATTGACGGCTTGTTGGCTCGTGTGTTGGAAAGTGAATTAGGGGAGGATAATTTCTATCGAGGCTAATTCCCCCAAAGCCTAGAGAGATCTATGCGAACACTTGAAATTGTTTATAAATGGTGACCTTGGCCGAGTGGAATCAAATTCTTCTCGTAACTAGTACTTCAGAAAGAGAGCAACCATTCTTAGACGATTCTTCATTGCTAGGGTCAACCAGGTATGGGTTCTCCTACTAGAACCTCTTAAGCACCTATGAGAAGATTAAGAAAACATGTATGAGCACACATATAGTTCTCCGATTCACTTGATCTTTTGAGGGGCACGTTGCAAAAAGGACAAGTAAATTAATTTAAAGCATTTATTATTTAAAATAAAAACATAATTATTGCCATGTTTTACTGTAACCTCGAGCATTGTGCAAATTCCTCATAATGATAGTCCTCATCATGATAATCATCTAAAACCACTCACTCACTTCTTCTATAAGTAGGAGTCCACGGGGCAATACTCCTACACCAATGAGCTTTTAGTTAAGAATACGCTTGTTGCAAGAAAATGAAAATGGACCACATCGAGTTAGCAATATATAGTGCTAAGCTGGTGGGTAGGGCAGCCATTCATCTGTCCAAGTAAGTAGGGTCAACCAATGCCTTGACGCTTTAACAAGTAAGGTGAAGTGATCGAGGCAGGTCCCTTGACTATGCAAGGGTCCACTGAGCAATAGTCCCTCCCCCAAGGAAGAGAGCTAAGTTAGAGCAGGGTGCCACACAGGTGATTACAATGCCACTGGTAAAGGTGGTGGACCCATTGTCACCTAGAATTGGAGTAGAAGCAAGGGTAAGCCTGAGGAGAATAGTGTGTTCCTCAAGCTCTGAGGATGTTCCTCTAATGGTAAGGATGATAAGGCAACTTCCCACTAGGTAACCAATGGAGTTAGCAGCAAATAAACATGTGTCTTCCATTAAGTTGCAGAGACTTTGGTGGGGGTTGAATTGAACTTTCCGTTCAGGGAAGGTATGAAGAATTATTTGCAATCTCTATAGGGGATTCTATCTAGCCGTCAATTGCATCCCTCAACTAGAGAACCCAGGTGTGCATCTCCTTGAGCAAGATGTTTGGTCACCTACCACGCGAGTTTGAGGCGTTGTCGTTCACATAGTGGGCGTGTTTATTTATAAGCATGGACGATGATACTCCATTATAGGCTGCTAGCAGTCCCTTTGAGTTTTTTGGATAAGGATTTATTTGTTTTCAATCCTTCATTATTGACCACAGAAGCACCTCCTACGTTGGCAATGTTCATGCAGCGCCATCACCAATGAGTGACATGTTTGCTATGAAGAACAAGCCTACAAGGGAGGTTGTCGAGAGCTAGAGGAGTTTCCTAGGGCTTAGGAGACACCAACTATCAACCAGGCTGAGGTGCCTATAGAACCTTCCTTCTCACTCTTGTCGGGTTCCCAACACAATGGTCAATCGCACAAGAGACTCTGGCAAAGCGCCTCAGTGTAATGGAGAAGGAATTGAATGTGTGAGGAGTCTTTGGCAAGGTAGGAGGCAGCTCTTAGAAAGATTGTGGCGGGCAAGGTGGGCACAGCTGCAGAAGGACGCCACAACCCTTCAAGCAAAGGAGATTGCTCATTGTCTTCTTTGGGTAAGACCTTTTATTGAAGGAGGGAGATTCCTTATGAAGTATCTCATTAAGTCAGGGATGCTACCATTTGAGGCAGCATCTAACATTGTATGTAGTGTTTTCAATGGTGATGTACCTTTTATTTTATCTACATGTAAAAGACCTGCTAAAATTTTTCTTAGTAATAAATTTTTTATATTATGGCATATACCTTTATGTCGAGTCTACGTGGTACCATTTTACTTTATCTCTGTTGTGCAGTGATTGTCTTGAACATGCTATGGATGTTACCTTGTAGGCGAAAGAATAACATTGATTTTTTGTGTTCGATGTTGCGGCAAGCTACTTATTTTCCTTTGAATAGTGAGTGTTTAATGAGTTTTCGGCGATTCTAATCGATGGGTGGAGGCAAGTCATGAGATGAGCTTTGGAGCAAGCATCCAACATATAGTGCTAAGGAAACTTCAAAAAATGACCCGCCATATCCTAAGGTCATCATAAAAAAAAGTGCAAAATCCAGGCATTATTTCCATATGTGACTAGCACCTCAATATCTACGTCATATCTATTCCTTAAAAATACCCTTTTGCCAGTCCCTCAAGCACGAGATTTCTATTATCAATTTTTTTTTTCTTCTCTTTGTCATATGAGTGAGTGTAAGTTGCTACTATGGCTGCCTAACACAAATGCACTCAAGCATTTGTCAATGCCAACTACTTTCAATCTTTAAGGGTGATTATTACATATGACAACATGATGTATATAAGGTGTCGTTACGCCAACTCAACCTTGCGAGCTCACATTCCTATTGAGGGAAAGCGCCTCGACATGTTTTACAAGGAGGAGATATGCTTTTATGACCATTTCAAATTGGGGTTGTCTTCCACACTATAGGAAGTTCGCCAACATCCTCATTTTTTATGATCTTGTCACTACATAAATCCTCCCCAACTTGCTGGCGAGCACAATCACGTTCACATCCTTTCTACAAGTCCACAAGAAATCGTAGGCAATCACCCTCTTCTGCCATGTCTTCGCAATGAAAACATTCAAAGAATGGTGTATTCAATTCTCCTTGATGCTGATGAAGGCAAGATAAGAAAAATGTACCAAAACATAAGAGCTAAAAGAATTTTCATCCTCACACCAAGCACTATTGTTCATTTAATTTTATGAATAAAATTAGTACCTTTTCATTTATTGACTAGTGCATAAACTAAATATATATTTAGTGTTCTTATCTCCATCCAAAAGGTGTTTAGAAGTTGATTTTTATTTCTAGAAATTTTCTTCCATATCTTGCAAGTGCGCGAAGTTACTTTTGGCTTCCTCGAGAACATTAAGGTTAAGCATTGATTGGTCAAGGATATAGCAGTTTTTAAACTCACAGACTCTCTTCTCAAATTCCTTAATTTTATAAAAAAGATTACCAAAATGATTTTTATTCTATTATTTAATAACTTGCTTGAGTCTTTTAATCTATGCCAAAGAGTATTTATCCTATAATACTTAGGAGGGTGAAGAGGATCCAACCAATTATCAAGAATGAAAGAATACCATTACCACATATTTTGAAAATAAAATGGAGAAATACCATTACCTTGATTACCTTTAATACGCACAAGGACAGAAGCATGCTCAAAAGAAGTCATGCTCATATGTTAAATGGAAGTAGAAAGATGCAGGTTAATCTAGTTGCCATTAAAAAAGAACCTGCCAAGCCTTTGCCATATTTGTTTACTATTCCAAGTAAATGATGAACCAATTAATCCAATGTCCACCAAACTACATTCTAGAATGGCATTTGTAAAAATCCAAGGTCCACCCATCTCTCCTTTCATTGAGAGCAATAATAGGGTTAAAGTCGTCAGCTCGCCACCAACATGCAAAGGTCCATCAACTATTCTAGAGAAAGTTAAATGATTATCTCAAAGGATACACCTTTTACTTCTAGTATAAGAAGCATAAACAAGAGTGCAATTAATGGGAACCAGAGATATGAATATGAAATACTTTCAAAATTACCTACATTAAAGCTGTAAAAATTATCATTCCAAAAAGACCAAAATTTATCTGACACATTACCACAAGAGTTATGAAAGCCAACTTGCATACTCATAAAAGAGAGTTTATAATTCAAAATCATAAGTCCAACTAAAACTAAAAACTGAATGTTATGCAACCTACAAGATTTCTGGAGATATTTCAAGTCAATGCCTTACCAACAACTCTAATATTCCAAGTAAGAGCTGTAATCATTGAAATAAGCTTGAAAGTGAGTAAGCCTTCGTGATCAAAAAAGGTGATGGAGATTTTTTTTTTTTTTTTTTTTTTTACAGCTTTGAATTCTTTTTTTTTTTTTTTTTTTTTTGACAGCTTTGAATTCTACTTCCATATCTATCCCATCTTCTAATTAAAGACTTATGGAATTCAATATTCATATCAATTTCATTAGGAGGGTAAGCCTTCTAGATATCTCACATTCTTCTAATTCCATGTTGAGCTCATGGCCACTCAGCTGTTTACTGGATAACTAAACTTAGAAGCATCAGCATCTTCAATACGATCAATTTGGCAATTACCTTGTAAAGCATTAGTAACAGCTATAATGGGATCCTATTTGCTCATTAAATAAAAAGATGGTGAAGCGAAGAATTCAATCCTGCTGTCTTTTGAGGAGATATGGGAGGCAGAATAAGTGCTATTCAATTTTTTTTTTTTATTATTCTTAATTTAATGAGTTCTAGATTCCTGTAGAAGCTTTTTATAAATCTCATCTTCTCGAATATAAATGCAATGAAAGTTAAGAGAGTTGTCTCCAGTAGCTAATATTTGGTCTCTAAGACATTTATCCTGCTGAGAAGCATGTTCAAAAACATCTATCTCATTAAGTACAACATGACTATCTTCTTCATAATCTGAATGATCAGAAGGTAGAATATTAGCTTACTGATTCATAAGAGCACTATTAGAAACATTTGATTTCAAAGGAATAAAGCTAGAAGGAGTAGAAAAAAGAGAAGATTTGACCACTTAAGCATTAGGATCACTGAATATTTAAGGAAGATTAGGTTACCTAGCTGTTAAACGACTGCGAAGCCTTCAGCTCTGAGCAAGAAGCTCAATCAACAGTATTCTGAATCCCATGAAAATGATCCGAAGCAGGGAGCGGCAGCTCCATTGAGAGCGGACCAACGATACCAAGTGTTGAAGGTCAGAGGCCCTCAAAAGTTGAGAAGAACCTGAGCAAAAGGCGTGTAGAGGCACCAAAGGAAGCTCGGAAGACCCTAGGGTTAGATCACCCCAAAATTGCTTGAGCCAGCAGAAGAAACGAAGAGAGACGAGGAAGGAACGACTTCCGTCAAATTTTTAGGTTTAGATCACGGCAGAATAAATCCACCTTTTCTCTCTTTTTGGCATAAATCCCGGATTTACTAAATCCTGCAGTTCGGCATATATATGAGATTTGGCCGAAGAAGTGCGCGAAAGGGAGAAAGTTACCTTCACAGCGAGCGAGCTCCCGCCGTTGCTTTCGATCAAAATGTTGTAACTTCCGATCCAACAGAGGGAGAGTCGTCAAAGAGCGAAGTCGAACAGCAAGAATCCTGCAAAGCAACGAAGCCGAACAACGAGGAAAAAAAAGGAGAGGAGCAAGAGAAATTAATCTGTGCGAAATAAGTCAACATCCACTTGAATTCAGGTTGGCACTAATATTTGAAAAATTATTATGTCCTCCCACCTGACGTAGAGATGTGTCCTTTCAGAGCTAAAAGCATACTAAAAAATAAGAAATACCAAGCAAATACCGAGCAATACCAAACAATAACGAGGAATATCATCATGCGAAGACCAATACCGAGTTATACCGAGCTATACCGAGCAATACAAAAAAATACCTAGTTTTTCCTAGAGAAAACTCGGTATGTGCTCGATATTGCTCGGTATAACTCGGTATTGGTCTTCACATGATGATATTCCTCGTTGTTACCAAATAATACCTAGCAATACCGAGCAAAAACCGAGTTTTTTGGCGGTAGGAGAACGCATCTCTACGTCAGGTGGGAGGACGCAATAATTTTTCAAGCCACAAAAGTTTTGTAATATATAAAGTTTTTATCTTAAAAAATTTTTCGTACAAGCTGAAAAAGAAAATATCGATGAAAATGAATACAGATTTTGAGAAGGACGTTTTTTTTTACGAGCAAATAATATTTCCGTAGAATGCGGAGGCTGAAAATTGATATGCAGCCGTCCAAGAAAAGAATTGTAGATGGAAGGGAAAGGTAGGCTTAGGAGATGTAATAGAATCTGTAATAAAAAACAGTCAAATATTAAAGCAATTTGCTCAATTTTATTTAAGAAAATTATATTTATTTTTTGAAGAAGAATTTTTACAGTGCATGAGTGAAATGAGCAAAGAGTTTGTGTCATGTGATTCTTGAAAGTTTTTAATTTATTGCATAGAGAATAAGATCAATTTAATCCTTGAATTGTTGATTTTGATGCACAAGATGGAAGCATTCAATGTACTTGCATGAAGTTTGAAACAATAGGTTTGTTGTGTTCTCACAACATGAGAGCTTTGAGGCAGATGAATATTATGTAAATCCTAAAAAAATACCTACTGTTGCGATGGTCAACAAGAGTTCGAGAAGATTATATTCAGGCTACATGTTCATAAGATATTCTCATAATAATTATGAAGCTAATAGTGAATTCATATTCAAAAATCATATAAGCAGGTTTGTATTTCATGGATTTCCAGGATTTAGTTAATCCTACTTTTGCCAAACAATCCCTTAAAGTTGATGTAAATATATGTCATAGCTATTTTTTATTAGAATATAAGCATACTCTGTATTTAATATTATCTTTACAGCTGTTACGTCTAGAGTAATCCTAACTCTATATCGCTCTGACTCTATATAAGAGCAGGCGTCTGTCTTCACAAACGATTCAAGTAATATCAAATAAAGTTTTATGTTTATAGCTTATTCTCCTCTATGTTATTTTCTTCATGGTATCAGCGAAGGCTTACGATCCTAAGCCATGACAGACTCTGCTTCGTCCGGTCTTCAAGAAAGAAGCTCCGGCCACTCGTCCGATGATCCTACCATTCCGGCAACACTCAAGTTCGTTGTCTCTAATCTTCGCAATCTTGTTACATCATCTCTCACTCCAAACAATTTTATTATCTGGAAATCACAAATTCTAAAAACACTACGTGCAAATGGTTTTTTACCATTTCTTAATCCCAAAACCTCACCACCATCCCAGTTTCTGCAAAATCAAAATGGCTCTTCATCCTCAAATCCTCTCTATTCTCAATGGCTGTTAACAGATCAAAATCTGTCTGCCTCAATTTGCTCCATAATTTCAGATTACATTCTCCCGTACATCATTTCTTTAGATTCAACTGCTCAAATTTGGGCAGCTCTCGAAACCAGATTTCAGGCGACGAATCGTTCTAAGGTCATACAACTCAAGAACGCATTGCATAACGTATCGCTCAAGAACAACTCAATGACGGTCTATCTTTCTGAAATCAAGGCAATTGTGGATCAAATATCCGCGGCGGGATCGTCGATCGATTCAGAAGATATTATTCACTATATTCTAAATGGGCTTCCTCAAATATATCAATCTTTTAAGTCCTCTGTAAGAACCTCCACTGCCCCGCTCTCACTTGATCAGATCTACCCGCTTCTGCTTAGTGAGGAAATCAACCTCGCGTCGGATGCAGCAAGATTTTTTGCGGCTCCAGATCCCAACATGGCCCTGTTTAATAACAGAGGCAGAGGAAGACGCTCAAGAGGCCGAAATTCCTATAATCAGCCCTCTGCCAACAGGAACAACTCAAATGAAAAATTCGGCGCACCACCTGCACCAACCCCCAACTCGAATGCCTCTGTTCTTTGTCAAATATGTTACAAGAAGGGTCATTCGGCTCAAACGTGTTGGCATCGTCTCAACACTCAGTATGTTCCATCAAACAGGAATGCTAACACTGCGCTGATGGCCAACTCGGACACACAAGAATCTACTTGGTTCTTGGACTCGGGAGCCTCCTCGCATCTTACCAACTCTATGGACAATATGTCGCTAGCTCATCCGTATCATGGATCAGATAACATAACAGTTGGCGACGGCAACTCGGTGAACATTGCTCATAAAGGGTCGGGCATTCTTCCGACCCCTACTCGTAAGCTGCGCTTGTCGCAAATTCTTCACACTCCGTCTCTCAAGTTTAATTTACTATCAATTTCTCAACTAACCCGCGACAATAATATATCCATTATTTTTTATCCGTCCGGTTTTATGTTGAAGGATCTAGTGACGCAGCAAATTTTACTACGAGGACCATGTAATGGAGGACTGTACAACATTCTGATATCATCTCCTCCAAAATTTCATCACGCACTCAAGGCGTCAGAATCGGCTGCTCATACCTGGCATCACCATTTAGGACACCCTTATAAAAGAATTTTTGATTTCATTTCTCAAAGTAATCCGCATTTAAATATGAACAAATATACAGATCTGTGTACTTCTTGCATAGCCTCTAAGTGTCATAAACTTGTGTTTGATCGTCTTCCACACCGTCAAACACAACCCCTTGCCCCTATACATTCAGATGTTTGGGGACCGGCTCCGACTATCTCGTGCCAAGGATTCAAATTTTATGTTATATTTGTAGATGATTTTTCTAGATATACCTGGATTTTTCCGTTAATGCATAAATCAGATGTGTTTTCTACTTTTATTAATTTCCAAACTCAGATCGAGAAATTTACTTCACAACATATCAAAATATTGCGTACTGACGGCGGATCGGAATATGTGAACACGGCATTCAAAAACTACCTGATCCAACAAGGCATCACTCATCAAGTTTCTTGTCCATA
Source organism: Dendrobium catenatum (assembly GCF_001605985.2). Taxonomy (NCBI): domain Eukaryota; kingdom Viridiplantae; phylum Streptophyta; class Magnoliopsida; order Asparagales; family Orchidaceae; genus Dendrobium; species Dendrobium catenatum. The sequence continues at coordinate 217,055 of NW_021319645.1, read as the reverse complement.
CACCCCGGAACAAAACGGGCTTGCGGAACGGAAGCACCGTCACATCATCGAAACAACGCGCACGCTACTTCTCACAGCTTCTCTACCCCACGTCTACTGGCCTGACGCGGTAAACTCAGCTGTATATCTCATTAACAGGTTACCATCGCACAGTACGAACAACAAATCTCCTCTAGAACTAATGTTTCACAAACAACCTGTTTACAATGATCTTAAAATTTTTGGATGCGAATGCTATCCGCTGCTTCCATCTCATAATCGCACTAAATTGCAACCAAAATCTCAACAATGCGTGTTTCTTGCATATTCAGATGCGTATAAAGGTTAACGGTGTCTCAATATGTCATCAAACAAGATCACGATATCTCGTCACGTTATCTTTAATGAAACAAATTTTTCGTTTTCAAAGCTGGGTGCTAAAACACATGGTAATTCTTATGATATATGTCCTCTGTTACTAACCCCTGCATCCATTAGCTTGTCTTCCAATACAACAGGATCTCTCCACCCTCAGCATATTCCAGACAAAGAGCAACCTCAAACCGGCAATGTGTTTCCCTCTACTTCTTAGACAACGCATCCTGATAAACCAACGAGCAATCAAAGCTCTGTTCCACCTCCTATACCAGTCCATCCCATGACTACAAGAAGCAAGACAGATTCTCTCAAGCAAACAAATCGCTTAAATCTGATTCATCTTCACAAATCCATGGAAACCTAGCTAGATCCGACCACCTTCACGGAGGCGTCCAAAAGCTTGCACTGGCGTCAAGCTATGGCCTCTGAAATTTTGGCTTTGCAAAAACAGGGCACATGGTCGCTGGTAGAAGCTCCAACGAATGCTCAAATTCTTGGGAGCAAATGGACCTATCGCACGAAATTTCACACGAATGGTTCGATTGCAAAACATAAGGCAAGATTGGTATCACAAGGTAACAATCATGAGTTCGGTACGGACTACACAGAAACCTTCAGTCCGGTGGTAAAACTTCCTACTATACGCATAATGTTAGCTCTTGCACTATACCACAACTGGACCGTTCAACAGCTCGACGTCGCAAACGCGTTCTTGCATGGTCCTATATCCGAAACCATATATATTAGGCAACCAAAAGGCTTTGAAGACAAATCAAGGCCCAATCACGTCTGTCGTCTCCACAAAATCATATATGGACTTAAGCAAGCTCCACGTCAGTGGTACAATAAGTTCACATCCTTTCTCCTTACTCTCGGGTTCGCACATAGTCAAGCTGACCCATCTTTATTCATCTACAATAAAGATCAAGTAAATATTTTCTTACTCATTTACGTTGACGACATTTTGATTACTGGTAACAATAAGCATCAAATCTCATTAATTCTGGAAAAACTCAATTACGAATTTGATATGAAAAACCTTGGAGAAGCCAATGAATATATGGGCATTAAAATCTCAAAATCTAATAATTCGTTCTTTCTCTCACAGGCCAAATACGCATATAAGATATTACAGCAAGCGGACCTCACTCATTGTAACCCTCTCTCCAACCAGACATGCACGAAAGTTCCGTCTGAGTTTGACTCAGACAAATTCATGTCGGATCCAGGATTATATCGCAGCATCACGGGAGCCTTACAATACCTAACATTAACACGTCCAGATATTGCATTTAGCGTTAATCTTCTGTCTCAAAATATGCATGAACCATCTCCAAAACATTTCTACATGCTCAAACGTCTTCTGCGTTATATCAAAGGTTCGTTACATTTTGGTTTACCTATTACAAAATCTAATCTTATTTTGAAATCCTTTTCAGATGCCGATTGGGCTGGTGATCCGGTCACGAGAAAATCTACTACATGTTTTTGTTCTTTTTTGGGAGACTCTCTCATATCATGGACGATAAAGAAACAAAGAACAATATCCAAATCATCAACAGAATCAGAGTATCGAGCACTTGCTGCACTCACTTCGGACATTATCTGGCTGCGGAGGCTTCTAACGGATTTCGGCATTTCTCAAAATTACTCAACAAACCTCTATTGCGACAATATGTCGGCAATAGCACTTGCCAACAATCCGGTTTTTCATTCCAGAACGAAACACATAGAAATTGATCTGAAATTTCTAAGAGATCACATTCAACAAAACAACATAAGCTTGCATCCCATTAGTACCACGGATCAAGTTGCTTACATATTCACAAAATCTCTATCCACACCGAGATTTCATCAGCTTCGCCTCAAATTGACGATAGTTCAGGATCCATCAATTTGATAGGGGATATTAGAATATAAGCATACTCTGTATTTAATATTATCTTTACAGCTGTTACGTCTAGAATAATCCTAGGTTTCTTTGTAATTATAGCTAACTCTATACCGCTCTGGCTTTATATAAGAGCAGGCGTCTGTCTTCACAAACGATTCAAATAATATCAAATAAAGTTTTTTGTTTATACCTTATTCTCCTCTCTGTTATTTCTTCATTTTTAAGAGATGAACATACCCTTAAATTAAATCGTGCTCAGCTCAAATTAAACTGCTTCAAAGGAATTTTTACTGAGGTCAAGTTGAGCCCAAATGAAAATGCGCCACATCACCTTCTACTCGGTATTGAGTAGTACCAAGCAGTATCGAGCTCAGTATGCTCGATACTGTGAAGTACCGAACTCAGTACTTCATAGTACCGAGCTCAGTACTGCTCGGTACTGTTAAGTACCGAACGGTAAGCTGTGTCCGGTGTCTGAACCCAATAATTTCCCTTTTAAGGAGATATGGGAAGTAGAATAAGTGTTATCTAATTTTCTTTATTCTTAATTTAATGGGTTCGGACCCAAAGCGCTGTTGGAAAGTTCAAACCACAATTTAAATTACCAAACGGTTTCCAAATATAACATGCTTATAGTCGAATCAAGCGGCTCAACGAGATGAATCCAACGAGCTCAAGATCGCCGAATTCCGACTTAATTAAGACCTTCAAATATCTGATGAACAGTACACGATCAAGGGATTCAATATCGGCGGTCCATCCGACCACTCCCTATTTACCCCTGATCTCTCACATATTTACAGGTCATGCCACTCTAGAATATCTATAAATAGACCCCTCATTTCTCATGAGAGGGGACCTAAGCAGGAAGGGAAGAAGAGGAATAATAGAAAATTAGGAGGGAAGAAACACCTCCTCGACCACCGCCGCCGGAATTCTGCCCGACTTCCGAACGTCATCGGAATTTTGCCCAACTTTCCAAGTGACGCTGGAATTCCGCCCGACTTCCAAGTGATGCCAAGATTCCACCCGAATTTCCAGTGATGTCGGAACTCTGTCCGATCTCCAAGTGACGCTGGAGTTTTGCCCGAATATCATTTAACGCCGGAGTTCTCCCCGGCCACCGACTGAATTATGACTTTTATCCAACGACGGACCTCCGCTCGTTGCCAGATTTATTGTCGGACACTAGACTTATGTCCGTCGTCAGATTTTCACCGAATAACTATCCAATGTGGGATTTCTACACATAACTGGACTACTACTTGATGCCGTCCTTATGATCTCCGTCATTAGACAACGGTCCTTCCGACCTCCGTCGCTCGCCGACTACGGTCGTTCCGACTTATGTCGCCCACCGACTACAGTCCTTCTGACCTCCGTCATCCGCCGACTATGGTCCTTCTGACTTACGTCGCACAACGACTAAAGTCCTTCTAACCTCTGTCCAACCGACTACGGTCCTTCTGACTTACGTCACCCGCCGACTAAAGTCCGTCCGACCAAACAAACACATCAACAGTGATTCCTTGTATTCACATCATGTAATGTACTTTATAAGATATACATCGAGTTAAGGCCTTCCCCTAAGGAAGGGTCTCATTTGTAATCAATTGCAATACTAGTGGATTCATTCAAATTGGGCTAGGCCTCGTGATTTTTCCCCTTTTTAGGGGTTTTCTACATAAAAATCTTGGTGTCTCATAAATGCTACATCCCCTCTCTTATCTGATTGCGTGCCGGATTTTCATACAACGCTAAGACACTAAACTTTATATTTCTCTATCGCCGCAAATACTCCAGGATGCAACAATATATATTTAAATCAAGCTTGGTCGACTTTGACAAAAATCAAGTCGATGCAACCCGAATCGATTTAGTTTATTTATTTTGATGTAATCGGACTCTATTTAATTCAAATCAATGGAATGAAGCCTTGAACGGCTTGCTTGGATCAATCAAATCAAGTTGACTGATTGAATTTGGTTAATTGGAGCCAAATTAGTCAAAGATTAAAAATGAATTTAATGAGATTGTCATGCTTAGTTAAATCGCATTATATCGACTCAAGAATGGATTGAAACTGAATTTGAACTGAATGAGTAAATCCGACTAAATCTATCTAACCTTTCTAGTTAAACTTAATGGGCCAAATGGCTAGAGAGGCTAGTTTATAGTGGCAAGATTATAATAATAGTATAAAGATAGATATGTACTATGTTATCTTTCTTTTCCTATTTGGTTCTCTTGTGTACATTCAACATAGGCTTGAATATAAGTATAAATTTAACCACTATTAATCTTGAATTGCATAGCCAAATGCAAGGAGTAAATAAGCCGAGTTAGCTTGCGAGCTAACTTAAATTGGATTTGTTAATGAGCTCACAAGGCATGCTTATTTAGCCATGACTTTGGGCTCGATCTTATACTTAAGCTAAACTTGACTTGGCTCCTATGCTTATCTAAATGCTCATTTCAATTAAAATATATTTCAAAATTAATTAATTAATTCCATAAATAAATTAAACTTTATTTTCTTATTGTTATTATAGGAAATTAAATAACGATACATAAAAAAATTCTACCAAAATTTTGTTTTATATCTTTAATTTTCTTAATAGGTTTACTATATTTTCAAACATGGTGATCATATTTATCAGTGTAACAACTCTCAACCTAATTTTTAAGATTTTTTATCAAATGCCAACAACTTTTTTAACATTTAAATTTAAAATAAAATAATTACTTATTATTCACAAAATAACCACTTTTTTTTTTCAAGCACCACATAAATATAGTCATCACCATTAGATCTCTCTAACTTTTAGCATCATGATGTGCACTTTTGTCAAATCCCCTGTATTGCAACATCTTTCAATTATTAGTTTTATTATTATTATTATTATTATTATTATTTTATCTTTCAATTACAGGGCTACATCTTAGTTATAATTAGGTCAATAAATATTTTGAAAGGGTAAAGTATATAGCTTCATTTATATCTATGATTTATACTTGATATATCATCAAAAAATTATCTTGATCGGGCACTAATCTCGAGGCAAAATCAGGCCGGAAACTTCAAAAATTAAATCCGGGATCACCTGAACTCCGTTTCAGCAAACTTAAAGTCAAACAGAGCATCTCGGAAATACGAACCCAACGACACAAAATTCTTCTCAATTCGAGCCCAAATGAGTCCAAATTAAGGACCCGATGAGCTGTTGGAAGCTTCGTACCACTGTTTGAGTTACCAAACGGTTTCCAAACATGACGAGCTTATAGTTGAATTGAGCGGCTCGACGAGACAAATCCAACGAGCCCAAGATCATCGAATTCCAAAATCATTAAGACGTTCAAATGCCCATCAAACGGTCAATGATCAAGAGATTCAATATCGGTTGTCCATCCAACCACTAACCATTTACCCTTGATCTCTCACGTATTTACGAGCCATGCCACTCCATAAATCTATAAATAGACCCCTCATTTCTCTTGAAAGGGGAGGAAGCAAGAAGAGAGGAAGGAAGAAGAGAAGGAAGATAAGGAAGAAGCTCCTCCTCGACCACCGTCTGACTTCCGCCGGACCACCACTTGAGGGCCTCACCTCCGCCGGACCACCGCATGATGTTGTTCCTCTGCCGGACCACCACTTGAGGCCCTCACCTCCGCCGGACCACCGCTTGACGTCGTTGCTTGGCCAGACCACCACTTGAGGCATTGTGCTCCACCAGGCCACCACTTGAGACCCGGACTTCCGTCGGACTGCCACTTGAGGACCTCACCTCCGTCGGACCACCGCTTGACGTCATTACTCTGCCGGACCACCACTTGAGGCCCTCACCTATGCCGGACCACCGCTTGACGTCGTTGCTCCGCTGGACCACCACTTCAGGCCATGTGCTCCACCAGGCCACCACCTGAGTTCCGGACATCCGCCAGACTGCCACCTGAGGCCCTCACCTCCACCGGACCACCGCTTGATGTCGTTGCTCCGCCGGACCACCATTTGAGTCCCTCACCTCCGCCGGGCCACCACCTGACATTATTGCTCTGCCGGACCACCACTTGAGTCCCTCACCTTCGTCGGACCACCGTCTGACTATATTGATCCGCCGGGCCACCACATGATGCCCAAACTTCTGTCAGGACACCACCTGATGCCCTGAAGTTCTGCCAAACTATCGCCCTACAATAACGGTCTTTCGGACCCCTATCTCTTGCCAACTATGGTCCTTCTGACCTCCGTCTCCTACTATGGTCATTCCAACCTACAATGCCAGACTACGGTCTTTCGAACCTCTGTCTCATACCGACTACGGTCCCTCCGACCTCCGTCGCCTACTATGGTCATTCCTGTTAAGAGAGTTGCTATTTACATGTTTTACCTTCTTGCAACTTGTATAATTTTGATGATTCCAAATATTATTGTTTTAAGTTTTATTTTCTCATAACACTTTTTGGAAGAATTATTTTTACTCTTGTGTGGACTAACATTTCAGGATAATCGAACTCCTGACTAATAAAGACTTCAAATCAAATTCAGCATGAGATAGTTTGTAAATTGAAGTTTGTATTTTTCATTGTATTGAGTTTAAGAGTGTATGATTATTATTGAGTAACTTATGACACACACACTTGGGGAGATCTTTAAAAATAATACTGATCGTACGGGACGAACTAAGTTCGTATCAGTAATCCCCTCGAAAGAGCAATAGAACGAACAGGAAGTGGGAAAATTTTTCTAAGTCCTGATCGTCCAGATGATATTCCCTATTCGTCCCTAGACGATGTTCTCTGTATTCTCACTTTGAATTGTTCGTCCAGACGAAGTGTACAATTCGTCCCTGGATGAAGTCCTCTGGATACTTGAGTTGCACTAATCGTCCAGACGATCCATTCGGTTCGTCCCTGGACGAAGTCCTCTGGACACTTGAGTTATACTAATAGTCCAGACAATCCATCCTGCTCGTCCCTGGACGAAGTTCTCTGGACTCATGACTTGAACTATTCGTCCAGACGAACATTCATGTTAGTCCCAGGACAAAGTCCTCTGTTCCCTGAAAATTTGGGACCGTCCTGCAGTTTCGTCAGAACGAACCCTTAATATAATTGTTCGTCCCCGGACGAACTTATTTCATATGGGACGATGATCGGGTACGAAGTCAGTTTGTACTAATATACATTGGGTTCGTATGCAACTGATTTAACACTATTCATACGGGACGATCTGACGATCGTCTAGGATGATCGATTGTGTACAGACTTGAAAGCCAGCAGTTTTTGGACGGTTTTTCTTGTCTTTCCTATATAAAGTCAACTTAAAATTATCTTGTAATCTTTTTTTGCCTACTGATCTTCGTGTTAACTGAAGGGAGAGTGAAGGAGAGAATATGAGAGAGTGTTTGAAGGAGGATTTTTACTACTGGAGCGTGAAGGATTCACTTGGTACTCAAAGGTAAGAATCTTCAATTGTGATTTATGATTACTTCACTCTTTTCTCTCGTCCTTCTAGATTTATTGTGAGAAGATATGTCAAGAAGATCTGGTTCTCTGCCGACACTTGGAGAGTGTAAACAGCCGAAGGGGTCTCTCCCTACACTTGGAGAGTGTGAAAGGACGAAGGGTTCTCTGCCTACACTTGGAGAGTGTGAAAGGACGAAGGGTTCTCTGCCCACACTTGGAGAGTGTGAAAGGACAGACGGTTCTCTGTCAACACTGGGAGAGTGTAAAAGGACAACGGTTTTCTGCCAATACTAGGAGAGTGTAAAAGGATGACGATTCTCTGCCGCACCGGGTAGTGGTGGAAAAGAGTTTTGTAAAGGCTTCTCCGCCTTGCTGTGGGTGCAAAAGGAGAGTCACTAGTGGTATTAGTGCAATACTCGGAGGGTACCTCCGGGGAGTGGATGTAGGTCGTGTTTGACCGAACCACTATAAATCTTGTGTCTTTTTATTGTCTGTTGCTTTTGTTTTTTACTTTTTAAATTTGTGGTTAAAAAAACATTTTCTATAAAAATTCACTAAAATTATTATTGGTTCAATTTTAAAAATAGAGATAAATTTTTAATTACCAATTCACCCCCGCCCCTCTTGGTTAGCCGCTGTGATATAAGCTTAAGTCTAACAATCTAATTCATATTGAACAAGTTTCAACAGTTTTGACCTCCATCATCAGACAACAGTCTTTCTGACCCGAGTCCCCTGCAAACTACGGTCTTTCGAACCTCTGTCTCCTACCGACTACGGTCCCTCCGACCTCCGTCGCCTATTATGATCATTCCGACCTCCTGTCGACTACAGTTATTCCTACCTCCGTCACCAGACAACGATCTTTCTGACCTTATCCTATCAATTATGATCGTGTCGACCAAACAAACACATCTATGTTGATTATTATAACTCCCACCATGTAATATGTTATTTATGATGTACGTTTGTATCATCAAGCCAAGGCCTTCTCCCAATGAAGGGCCTCTTTTGTAATTGACAGCAAATACTAGTGGATTCATTCAAACTAGGTCAGGCCCCGTGGTTTTTCCCCCTTTTTTTAAGAGTTTACAAGTAAAAACTCTAGTGTATCTTATGAACGCTACACCCTCTATCTTATCTAATTGTGTGCTGGATCTTCGTAAAATGCTTAGACGCTAAACTATATATTTCTCTACCGTCGCGAATACTCGAGGATGCAACAATATTGTACTTGATAATATAATATTTATAATTACATTCCTCTAATGTTTGAAACACAGCAAGAACTACTTCAAAAAAATTATATTTGAGATTCTTACCGTGTCTGATATGACCTCTAATTCACAATCACGTCAAAGTTCATCAAAACCATGAACATATTAGCCCGCTCTATGAAGTGACGTAAAAAAACACTAACAATCATGAAGAGATAGGGGTGTAAGCGAATCGAGCCAATCTCGTGAGATGGCTCAAGCTAAACTCATTTATTAGCTCGCGAGCCGTGCTGATCGAGCTCACAAGTCGGGCTCGAGTTCATTTCAATTCAAGCTTGATGAGACTCAGCTTGTGAGCTTGTGAGCCAGCTCGAATAATTTTTGTTTATTTAAGTAATCATTTTTTTATTAAATTTAAATCTTAAAAAAATAGATGGCCAAAGAAAAAAAAACATTCAATGTTTTGTAATGCTGCAATTTTAATTAAAAAAGCTTAAAAAATAATTAAAAATTTTAGATTTGGCCGGCAACCTTTTTTGGAAAACAGGACTTTGTAATAAATACAGCAACTTTAATTAATATTAAAACAGTAAAATTTCCACACAAAAAAAAACATAAAATTTAACAGATTCATTCCCAAAGCAACAACGATAATTATATTAGAGAAAGCTTCGGCCTTCTTTTCCCTTAATGAAAACCGGGTGAGAAAACAAAAATCGGGTGGAAACACAAAAACTGGGCGGGAAATTGAAAAAAGAGCACAAAATTGAAAACAGGTGCAAAATCAAACTACTCAACAAGTCAGCTCGAGGTCGTTTACAGTGGCCTTTTGAGCTCAACTCGAACTCGAGGTCGAGCTCGCTTTCCGACTAACGAGTTGAGCTCGATAATACTAAGACTCAACTTGTGAAGGCAAATATCATGGATGCCAAACAGTCAAAAACAATCATCTCTCGAATACGAGCAACAATCTCAACCCAAAAACTAGTATGTACATTTTTATGCACTAATGATGGCTCAATCTTGTTTAATCATAAGGCAAACATCAGTAGCTAATTAGGCCAAAACTTGTTCCATTAGTCAGTAAAAAAAATGCAGTCCAGCAACAATTGAATGCCATAACACAAACAATTTGTTTCTCTGCGTCGCTGTACATAAATGTTAACCAACAGTCCAAAAAAAAGCTCTAAATTTAGATTTACAGATCATTTGGCTATAGGATCTTTAGCACTCTACGACTTCATAGATGCCAATGCTGCAGCAGTAGTCAAAGCTTGCTTCTCAAAAGAGGTTAGTTCCAAATCACTGCAAAAAATATATAGTTGGACAATTCAAGGGACAGAGAAAACAATAAAGAAATTATGCAGAGGGGACTCCCCAATGCAAATGTAGAACACAATATATAAGTATATAAATGTATTTTCATATAAGTAATTTAGGGGCGGTTTGTTTTGCTAAAATTTGAATGCAAAGTCAAAGAAATTTAGTCTAAAAAAAAATGTAAAGTATTTGAAATATTTTATATTATTTGAATGAGTAAAACATATTATAAATCATGAAGATTAATATTATATATATTTAGAAAATTTAATGAGTGAAGGGAAGGTTAAGGAGATTAATAATTTGGAATTTAAATTATGATATTCAAGTAGGAGTCATAAAAGAAATAATGTAGATCTAATTATTGATAGAATTTTAAAGGATTACGTTACAAAATTTAATAAGATTTAAAATAGAATTATAATTTTAAATATTGTTGTCGATACTAAAATTATTAATATTATAACTGCTTATGCTCATTAAGTGAATTTGTATATATGTTCAAAATTAAAATTTCGAAAGATTTAGAAGAATTAATATAAAAAAATATTTCTTGGAGAAAGAGTTCTTATATGAGGAAATTTAAATATATATGTTGGTAGAAAGGTAAAAAGTGGTAGGACAATATTAATTTTTTTCCTCGCTTATATTTTTCTAATTATTAATACTTTATTTTAAAAAAGAGATAAGCATCTTATCACTTATAAACATTGATATAATAAAATTCAAATTGAATATTTTTTTTATAAAAATAAAGGTCATTTAGATTGCATAGAGTGTAAAGTTATTCCGAATAAAAATTTATGTACCCAATATAGCTTATTTATTTTCGACTTTAAGATGAAAAGAAATAATATAAAAAATAAAATAAAACGTTATCCTAGGCTTACATGAGGGCATTTAAAGACTACTAAGAAAAAAAATTTTAAGCGTAAGATTCAATATCTTAAGATTATGATTATATATGAGAAGGCTAATATTTTGTAAAAAAAGTAGCTAATGATATCAAGAATATTATAAATAATGTGCTTGAAATATCAAAAGAAATTTTTTTTAATAATAAAAATAGTTGATGATGAAATTAAAATGCATAAGAAAATATCAAAAATAAAAAACTTTATCATAAAATTTTGGTTTAGTTATAAAAACTCAGAAAATTGTAAAAGATATAAAGAGAGTCGTAAGGAGTCTAAGAAACTAATATGTAATGCGAAGAATTTAACTTTTAATAAATTATATAATAGATTAGATACTAAGGTGAATAAAAGATGTATGTATAAATTAGCCAAACAAATAAATAGAAGTAAAAATTTAATTCAAGTGAAGTGCATTAAGAATGAAAATAAAAAATACTTTTACTAAAAAAATGATATTCAACAAAGCTAAATGTAATATTTTGATAAGGTTTTAATGAAGATTATGAGAAAACGATTAACTTTAGTGACTTTAGAATCCTAAATGAAAATAGAAAATTTTATTTTTATTAGCATATTTATAAAATAAAAGTTAAAAGAGTCTTTAAGGAAAATAAAGTGTTGAAAAGCTATTGGACCCGATGATATTCCAATATATGCGTTGAGATGCTTAAGAGAAGGAATTTTTTGTCATATAAAACTTTTCAATATTATTTTGAAGAATAAAAAGATGTCAGATGAGTGGAGTGTGTTGATTCATATTTTTAAGAATAAAGGTAATGCGAGTATGTGAATCACAGAAGAATTAAATTAATGTGTCATGCTTTTAAACTATGGAAGAGTTATTGAGCATAATTTATAATGTGACAATAATGTTTCTCAAAATCAATTTAGATTCATGCCGGATAGGTCTACTTTGTATTATATACATTTATTGAGAGGTTTGATTGAGAAGTATAGAGAGAGTAAGGAAGATGTATATATGATATTTATTGATTTAGAGAAAGCTTATAAGGAAGTTCCAAGATAAGTGCTATGGAGAGTTTTAGAAAAGGGGTTAATAATGCTTATACTCAAGTCATAAAATATGCATGCAAGAGCTATTACTTGTGTTAAAACACACTGTGCTTTGACTAAGTATTTTCCTATTTCAGTTGGATTACATCAATGATCCGTTTTAAGCCAATAATGTTTTGCCTTAGCCACAGATGTTTTTACTAGACAGTTACAAGAGGATGTACGCTGGTGCATGCTTTTTGTTGATAATATTTTTCTTGCTGATAAGACTAGAAGGGAGTTGAAGGTAAACTTGAATTATAGAGGCCAATCTTATAATCTAAAATTTTTCGTTTGAGTAAATCTAAAAGTGAATACATGGAGTGTAATTTTAGTAGTAATAAATCTAATGAGGGGATTGCAAATTTGGGCAATCAAGTTATTAATAAGAGTACACATTTTAGATATCTCAGGTCTACTATCCAGGGTGATGATGAAATAGATAGGGATATTATTAGTAGAATTCAAGTTGGATGGTTGAAGTGGAGGAATGCATTGGGCTTGTTATGTGATAGAAAAAAATCCCTCAAACCTAAAGGAAAATTCTATAAGATGGTGGTGAGACCAACAATGGTTTATATGATGTGAAGATTTCGAGGTTTGGGGGCGCTGTTGAGCCCAAGGCAACTGAGGACTGATTGAGGAGGCTAAAGAAGACATTTGACGGTATGTAGTGTCCTTTTGAGATGAAAGTACCGTTGAAAGTTTTTCTATTAGATGATGAGGTTGGGCGTTGATGGATGGGTTAGCATAAGGAGAAGTTTCAAGGGAGTTAGAATTCTTTGATTAGCTGAGAGAAGTTCTCAGATGTGTTTAGAACCTAATTTATATCACTATCTGCACGATAACAAATGCAAGAGACTTTTTTTAGACTTTTCGGGAGAGCATGACAATTATGTAGTATGAGGCAAAGTTTATTGCTTTGGCCAAATATACTCCACAGCTAGTTAGCACTCCCGTAGATAAGAGCTATAGATTTCTGAGAAGAGTGTGAGATAATCTGAGACAACCACTGATACCATTTCATATTTTTTATTTCTTTGAGCTTGATGACTACTCAACAGCAATGGAATGCTAATAGGAAGTGATTCAATGGAGAGACATCTAGCAATAGATTTTCTAGGAAGAAGAGAAGATATGTGCTTGGAGAGTCCTGGAATGGTGGATAGTCTGTACCTTTAGTAGCTCCGAGTAGGGGTAGTGTTGCTAGTTTTGTTAGTGGGCACCTATTTGTCAGAGTTGTGGCAGACGTCATCTTGGTTAGTGTTACAAGGTGATTGACTAATGTTTCAGATGTAGTCAGACTGGACAAAGGATGCCAAAGTGTCCACAGGCAAGATTTAACCGATAATCTGAGCCCAAATATGAGAGTTTTGTTAGACCAGCAAGGACACCATGGACAGTTCCACTTCGTACCTTTGTTGAGAGTTCTGTTGGTAAAGGGGTTGAATCTGGTTCAGTAGCAGGTAGACCATCTAATAATGGTCAGAGAGTCTGATAGTACTATTGCTCCAACTCCAATTCAACCACTTGTATACATTTTGACTCAGCAGGAGGCTCATAATGCTCCCTATATTATGATAAGCACAACTTACATTTCTGAACATCCATGTCATATTTTATTCGATTCTGAAACTAGTCATTCATTTATTTTCAAGCATTTCTTCGATTTATTATATTTGCCTTCAATTGTATTGCTTGTTTGTCTTTATGTTACCTTACCGACTGGAAATGATATGATAATCAATAGATTTTCTTTTTATGATATTGAGATTTCTAATAAGAAGTGAAAAACTAGTTTGATTTTATTGCTCATTCTCTTATTTGATGTTATTTTGGGTATGAACTGATTGAATCAGTATGAAGCTCAAATTGATTCTTGAAAAAGTGAATTACACTATTTTTGGGTAGTGACAATTGTACATTTCAGGGAGTTAGAGTTCCATCATGTTTTATCTCTACTATAAAAGCAGATAGATTATGGAATAATAGTTGTATGGTATTTATATCATTAATCCGGGATATGAGTATAGATTTTGGTTCTCATTCTGATGTCCCGACAGTACAAAATTTTTCAAACATGTTTCCCAAGTAGTCAGTTTGCCTCTGAACTGAGACAGTTCTGTATTGATGTATTTCTAGTTATGGCTCAGATTTCCAAGGCTCCGTATAAGATGACACCCAAGGAGCTTCAAGAGTTGGTTGATAAGGAATTCATACGTCCTTATGTGTCTCCGTGGAGAGCACATATTCTATTTGTAAAGAAAAAGGATGGTCCGATGCGTATGTGCATTGACTACAGGGAGTTGAATTAAGTCACTATCAAGAACAAGTATTCTCTACCGCGGATTGATGATCTATTCAATCAACGTATTGTATCTTCTGTATTCACGAAGATTGATTTACGATATGACTACTATCAGGTGAAGGTGAGAGGCTAATGTGATGAAGAAAATTTTTAGTATAAGGTACGGACATTATGAGTTCTTAGTCATGCCTTTTGGGGTGACGAATGCACCAGCTGTCTTTATGAATTTGATGAACATGATGTTTAGAACTTATTTGGATTAATTTGATATTATTTTCATATATGATATTTTGGTATATTCTGCTTCTGATGAAGGTCATGTCAGGCAACCAAAGATTCTTTTGAAAAGTATGAGGAAGCATCAACTATATGTCAAATTCTCCAAATGTGAGCTTTGGCTGAAGAGTATTATTTTTTTGGGACACGTGGTGAGTAATTCTAGTATTTCTATTGATCCCCAAAAAAATTTAAGCTGTCGCTGATTGGCCGAGGCCTATTACTGTGTTTGAGGTATGCAATTTTTTGAGTATAGAAGGATATTACAGGAAGTTTGTGAATATATTTTCTCAAATGAATGTAGCTCGGACGAAATTGAATCAGAAATATATAGCTTTGTCTGAACACAAGAGACCGAAGGATTGTTTGACTTCTGCTTCAGTTTTGACTCTTCTTTTTGGTACAGAAGGCTTTCAAGTGTACAAAGATGCTTCACAAAGAGGTTTCAGACGTGTTCCGATGCAACACAGTTATTGGCATCTACCCTACAAACATTTGCATGTTTGTAGCATTATTTACAAGAAAAATGTATGAAATTTGTAATACAAAACCCTAAGCACTACACCATCTACATCAAATTTCCTTTACTAATAGCGCCATGACTTTATTATTTTCACTTGAGTTGCATGGGATAAATCCTAATAAAAAATAAACTCATCCTATGCTTGTCTCGGATAGGTAGCAAGTAAATATTGACATATAGGGGGGAGTAAAGATCAGTTAAAACGTGTGAAGCAATATTAGTGTATATGTAATTTGAATGCAAAAGCTGTACAAATCTGAGGATAAACTAACCAAAGAAGCCGGTTTTTAGAAGTTCAATGATTAGCCAGGAGAATAAGGACTATTTATTATAAAAAATAAATAAACTTACCGATCCAACTTCCTCAGGTTTTTGAAAGCAGTTACCAAACTATTGCATATCTCCGGTAGAGTGCTTCCTCCGATCTTTTCAGTAACAAAAACAGCATTTTTCTGATCACTTTGTAGTGATAGATAGCACTGAAAGTAGCAAAACACGAATCTGCCTCAAACACAGTTTCGATAAATAACAGTCTGCATTGAAATTTTAAGTTATTATGCAATAAAAAATGGAATGAGCTTCAATTAAATTAATTGAAATAGCAGCACTTCCTAATAGTACCACTTTAACGCGGCCATAATGTAAACATCAAGTGCTTAAATTAAGGCATCGTTTGGGACGGCTTTCTTACTGCTTTGTAAAGCGGCTTTCTAGTACAAAAAAAAAATAATATTTGTACTAAAAAACTGCTTTAAGAAGCAAGAAAAAAGCCGTCCCAAACGAAGCCTAAGTTTCAGCACGAGTGACATCTTCTTCACTAGATTTAATAATGGCAAATAGATTACCAAAACCCTATTTACTCCAATATATTAGGTCAGATTTAAGACGATTATGCTTAGACTAATGTATAAAAGCTTGAGCGATCACAAGAAGCAGTCCATGTTAGAACGAACAAAATCCAAAAAGTCTTTTTGGATCAAATATTTTGAAACCTATGAGAGGTAGGCCAAAAGATGTGTTTGGTAGCAGGAAAAGGGCTTTGCCTAGCTAACACATAACAAAATAATAAAAATAAACTCTTCTACCAAATATAGTTGTTCCTCAACTATATTTCTATTTACAATATAGGGTATTATAAATAGAAATATTATGGTGTTACTCCTGCAAATAAGAAACATTTGCGTTCTATACATGCGACCTAAATTGATTAATGAAATACCAAAATGATAATGTGGGCTATGGTTTTAACTATTAGCTTCTCATTTGTCGATCTCTAACATATAAACAAATACCAAAATGATAAACTATTCCACCAAATATAGTTGGGCCTTGACTAACACTGAATCCTAGTCTCAAGCAATATGTCTTATTTTCTCCCCATCTGCCCCAAAGAAAACTATCATTTATTGGTTTCACTATATGAACTTAAATAACTAGACCATGCTACTAAATAATATTTTCATATGAATGCAAATCACATTTCAAAATCCTAATACATTAATTTACTAAACTACCAACAACAACAACATCAAGGCTTTATCCCACTACGTGGGGTTGGCTACATAAATCATTTTTCTACATTGTGTCCTATTAAAAGTCAAATTCTCATTTAAATCTAATAAAGAAAGATCATTTCTAATATTTTATAACCAAGTTTTTTTAGGTCTGCCTCTACCTTTCTTAACATAAGTCAAATCTAATACCTCTACTTTTCTAACTGGGTCATCGAAAGGCCGCCGTTTTATGTGACCAAACCATCTAAGGCGACTCTCTCTAATCTTATCTTCTACTGGAGCTACTCCAACCTTTTCACTTATATGCTCATTTCGTATTCTATCTCTAAGGATAAAGCCACTCATCCACCTAAGCACCCTCATCCGTGCCACACTTAACTTAGTATTATGCTTCTCTTTTAATGGCCAACATTCAGCACCATAAAGCATTGCAAGCCTCACCACCATCTTATAGAATTTTTCCTTAAGTTTGAGTGGTACTTTTCCATCACACAACAAGCCCGATGCATTCCTCCATTTCAACCATCCAACTTGAATTCTACTGATAATATCCTCATCTATTTCACCATCGCTCTGAACAATAGATCCAAGATATCTAAATGTGTACTCTTATTAATGACTTGATCGTCCAAAGTCACAATCCCCTCACTAGGTCTATTACTACTAAAATTACACTCCATATATTCCGTTTTAGATCTACTCAAGTGAAATCCTTTGGACTCTGAACTACCAATCCATGAAAATATATGAAACAAGAAAATTTAAGCAATATACAAAAATTACGAAAACTGAAGTTTAATTTGAAACCATAGATAAAATATTGTACACAAAATATCAGTTCTGCCTCAATTTGCAGTTACACTTGTCTGATTTATAAGGCAACATCTACCTAATCCCAAACAGTTTACTCTTAATTAGGGCTGCAAATGAACCAAGTGTTCGACAAGCAGCTCGTAGCTCGGCTCGATAAGAGCTCATTCATGTTCATTTGATAAGGTAAACGAACAAGCTTGAACACTTTTGATAAATACTCGATAGCTAAATAAACGAGCTTAAATAACTTGGTGTTCGGCTCGTTTATGTTCATGAACAATATCATTTAAAAATCACAAACAAGCTCAATAAGAGTTCAACTAAGAAGCTCAATTAGAGCTTGATTAGAGTTTTAAAAATAAGCTCACGAACCCACTCAATTAGAAGCTCCCAAACCCGATCCTGCTCTGCACTCTCTGCTCCCATTGTCTAACTCGTGAACTCGATCAACCTGTCCCGCTCTGCGCTCTCCGTTTTCGCTCCCGCTCTCCAGCTCGTGAACCCACTCAGTTAGACCATCGAGAAACCGTGTTCCCTGCTCTAGCTCTCCAATTCGCAAACCCGCTCGGTTAAACGCTCGCGAACTCGATCCCGCCCTGGCTCTGCGCTCTCTGCTTCCATTTATTCCCACACCGTGCAATACTGCAATGCAAGTTGACAACTTGATTTTCTCTATAAAATGAAAAATATTGGGAGTACATTAGAAAGCTGGGCAGGGTTCGTTAGTAGGCTTGAACTGACCTCAAATAGGGGCTCGTTAAAAGGCTCAACATGCTTAAAATGAGTCGAGCTTGAACATGAACACGAGCTGTGCTCAAACAGGAGATTTTTAAACGAGCTTGAACATCATAAAAAAGGTCAAATTTTATTGAGCTGAGCTCAAACATGGCCTTGGGAAATGAGCTCGAGCTCAAACAAGATGAAGATCGGCTCGACTCGGTTCATTTGCAGCCCTACTCTCAACATGGACTAATTGTTCACTAAGCTAGCAACTTACCGGAAATGGAGAGTGAAGCAAGAAACTGTATCAGCCACTTCAAACGAATTAGTTAACAAAGATCTGAAAATGCAAAATTAAATAAAAACATCATATCCCAGATAGAATGATCATCGGTAATTTAGATAACAGTATTTCAAGCACATTTAACAACTAGTTTCAGAAAAGCCTTGCCACTACAAAAACACTCATTATGGGCATCCATACAGGAGACAATGTACATCAGATCCACAACACCCCTATGGTTACGGATAGAGAGGGTTCAATTTCTTCACTTAGGATCCATTGGACGCTTGTAAATAGAAACCACATTTTCGAAAACGACAAAATGAGCTAGATTATATAATTTTGTTGAATGTAACTGGAAATCAACATGAACATTAAATTCTACAAATATCTTCAACGTACCTCTTTTATTTTTAGTGAAAAAAATCAATGAAAAAGAAATCATCACTTTCTGAATATCATTTTATGCATAAAATCAAACGAGTCCATGTGGAATTGAAAAATCCAACCCACATGACAAATACATGAAACACTTCAATTATTTAGAGATAAAATGGTCAATAGAAGGGTCCTGTTAAGAGAAAGCATCATCAAATGGATAATTCCATCAAATAATAGCTCAAGGCTATAGAAACTTTCATGAAATTGTTGACATGTTATTTACCTTGAAAGCCTGAGCCAGAAGCAAACACGCCACCTCAGAAGCCATTTTTCTTAAAATGCCACCAGTAGTAGTAGGATTTGAGAAGCAATTCAAGATGCCCTCAAAAGTCTCATCATTTGGTGAACTATTTGACCTCCTAGTTCGGGTAGAAGGCTGAAAGCAAAGTAAAACAGCAAGCATACAAATATTCAAACATAAAAGTTGACAATAGATCTAACAAGGTTAACAATAACAAGGGAAAATAATCAGCAACTTACAGATCAATGAAAAAGAGATAAGGAAAAATCCTCATTCAAAACCTCCAAGACAAAATAGGAAAAAAGAGTGCGATGACTGATGGAGTAGACAACAATTAGGAGAAACACTAGCAGTTTGGTAAATTAATTAAAAGTTGTTCAGTCTGCAATAAGCTTAAGAGTGAGTGATTGAAAAAGGTAATGATATAAGGACCATATTGATAGATCACAGATTTGAATCACATAAACAATATATCTATATTTACAAGGCAGCACAAGTCAACCCCTCAGACAACATTACCAAGAGCTTCATATATTAGAATATGCCTTTTGATTAATTTAATATTTAAAATACATCAGAAAATATTTCATTCGCTCGAAGTTCCTCAAAAAAAAAAAGAAGCAAAAAATAGAGTTATTACCTCTTGTAACAAAACAAGTATTCATAAAACCAGCGCCAAATAGCTGGAACAATAATAATGTTGATAAAGATATTCAATAAATTACGTCTGGATCTTTTTAGGAAATGGTGCACTCACGCTTTAAATTTTGAGAACTGGGGGAATGATGCTAATTCGAATGCAACTTGCAAGACCTTAGCATTTCCATTAACGCAAACGAACGACCAATTGTTTGGTACATTTTCCAGCAAAACACCATTAACATTATAATGTGACAACCAAACAATAGATTTTGGATAAAATTTATCATTAAGCCTGACTTAGTGCCTAGAATCCTGATTCATTATTATTTAGAATACTATAAATATAGGCTTACATTTTAAAAATAACACATGATGCAAGGACAAATCTCATGGAGGCATGGTCAAGGTCAACATGTATCAACGAACATCTTTAACAAGGTCACTTCTTGTTAATAACCACAGTTCGAGTAGAGGTTATTTTCAAAAGACAATTATTCTAAATTTTTTTAATATATATATATATTAACTATAAAGGGTAATGAGCATTTTATTTATTGTTTGCTTGAGTTCTAAATTTTGAGGGGAGCTTCTATAAACCTCCTAAATGCACTCAATGAACCATTGAAGAGGCATTGACACCCAAACAATGATGTTGTATGGAAAGATCATACAACATCATTATGACTATCTTGTTAATTATATCCCTCGTTAATCTAGTTCAATGTTTGCGAGCAACTAGTATTCAGCAATTGGTTTTGTCATGGGGAGCAAAAAATCATCTTTTGGGATGTCATAATTTAGACCTCAAAAGTTTAAGTAGATGATATCTAAGCCTCTGATTTCTCATAGGCGAGCTATTAAATACCCAAGAAGGATACTTTTACTCCCAGAAAGGCATCAATAAGTTTATTGGCGTTGATGATCACTTGCTGCTTAGTTTCAACCTGAAAGTTCTATGGCGGAGCTTCATATGTAGCACCTTCTGATCAATGCCAAGCATAAACACTAACACCATGAGAACTAAGGTTTGACATATTGGTGTTATTCCAAGCAAAGAAAACATAATAATGGTTTAGGGGCTTCTTCATCTTTGGTGATAAATCATTGAGATGAAGAGTGTTGTTAAACAATGGTGATTGAATTATCTCCGAAACCAGTAGATTTCCCTTAACCTATCAATGGTGTCTTGTTCACTATCCTTGAGTTCTTTTAGGACATTTAATACTTCTTGGTAAATCTCCTATCAATGGTGTCTTGTTCAGCCTCCTCGGGTTCTTTTAGGTCATTTACTACTTGGTAAATCCAATATTGATCACATCATCATTTGAAGAACCAAGTCACTTTGACTTTCCTTGCTATCTTAAGCCAAGTGCCATAATAAGAAGAATTGCTTCAATGTGGTCAAGGCCTTGCCCAAGCCGAGGCACTTTGGTATTTCACGTATGTTTGCATAGTCGAGCTTATTTGTCTGGATACAACCTTAGTAATCAGACATCTTCTAGCCAGTTCTACACTATAAGGATGAATACAAGAAAACTAAAATCAATTTGGCCCGTTCATCATCAAACCCATCCCTGAATTGTTATATCTCCTACTTACAAGAGTGTTCATTTTGATACATCAATATGTCGCATTCTTCCTGTGTGGGCCCACGAAGAATGTCTCCAATAAAGTCAATGCATTCTGTGTGATGCAGAATAGCTCTTACAGGTGACACTGAGGCATGAGAGTCACCACTAGACCCTTATCCAAGTATTTGCAAGTTTAACATTCAATTTACAGACATTACTGAAGCATTCATCAAGTTGGAACAAAACTTAATATGCTTTGTTGCTTATGAATGATTATTCGAGTAGAAAATAATATCATCTTCAACATCATCTTTGGAGTTGCTCCCCACATGAATTTGCAACCAGCATGAGTTTTTCTTTTGCTAATGACACACCTAGGAGAGACTTTGCCTGAGGTTAGTTTTTATATTAGATTTGCGTATATCCATGATTATTAAATCCAAATCCAATGAATGTTCATCAGTGGAGTGTTCGGAATGTCAGAGGTGAATGGGTTATGGCATTATAATATTGCCTTCCCATGCATAAATTTCTTCTTCTTATCCACTTCAACAAGGTGTAAGTTGGACCCTGGGGGGATTGCTGCTAGAACTAGCTTGCTGAATGAGCAATCTTCATGCAGACAACAGGTAATGTGCTACAGCTTCATAATCCACCTGGCATCAATGTAGGCGGCTACATTTTAAAATATAGCACTGTT
The DNA here is from genome assembly GCF_001605985.2 of Dendrobium catenatum. Classification (NCBI taxonomy): domain Eukaryota; kingdom Viridiplantae; phylum Streptophyta; class Magnoliopsida; order Asparagales; family Orchidaceae; genus Dendrobium; species Dendrobium catenatum. The sequence goes on along the minus strand of NW_021319645.1, from coordinate 194,799 downwards.
ATTATTGTTGGACCACAAAACAAACAAATCATAATACAAGTAACTGAGTAACAAGACAAAAAAGGCCATAAATGATTCCATGGAGAAACCATACAATAAATGGTAGGGTGAAATATAAACTAAGAACCAAAAAGAACATGAGAAACTGCCACAAGGGAATAAGTTAATCTCTTATAAATATTACTTTCTTAAAAAGATCCTATCAATGCGACAAATAATTTCATTAAATAAATTGCAGTCAGCTTACCCTGCTCTAGTATTTCCCAAAATACAGTAAAATTATCTCCAGCTTTTCCATTTAGGTTCACCAACCACCACAAGGGCATAAGTTGCTCTCTTTTAATACTAATTGCTTTAAAAAATCCATTCAATGCACTAACTAATTAGATTAAAGATAATGTAATCAGCTTACCCTGCTGTAGTATTTCCCAAAATACAGTAAAATGATCTCCAGCTTCCACTTAGGATCTTCAAAAACCTATAAAGTATCACCTAATGTTAAAGAAGATTAGAAAAATATCATTAGTAAAGATAATAGCAAATGGAAAAGAGCAGATGATCAAGCAAAGGATTCGGAGATGTGATCGCACACTGTTGTTCCCTTAGGCCTTCTGCTAACTAGCCTATCAGCACTCTGCCCTATACCAAGAAGGTTTCCATAGCCTTATAAGCACTATTAGAGACCAGAAGGCAAGACTCCAAGGGTCACTACATAGGGGAAGCAAGCTACTGACGGGAAGCTTACTATTGGCCAGCAATCGCAGCCTAAAGAGACAAATCATGAATATCATGCTCTTCCATTCTAGGGCATTGTTGACCACAACTTCAAAAGAGCATCTACTCCTGTAGAGCAAGGCCCATCCTGTAAAAGGGGAGGATGACCTTTCGCGATGAGCAATTGAGACACTAGTTTCTTGGGCAAAGTTGTCAATAAGGCATTGAGAACAATTATATTTTCGGGTGAGAAAAATGAGGAATTTTTCTGGGAGACTTATTTAATGCTCTTTGCCACACGAGAAAAGATGGTGCCAAAGACAAATTCTGCCCTTGGGCACAACAAATTATAGCAACATGATTTTTTAAACTAAATCGGCTGGTGGCTCCTTATCTAGTATGGACTTGAAAGACCAACCTCAATAACACAAAAACGAACAATAAGCACAAGAATTTTAGTAATGAAACTACAAAGGCACACTTTAGATCATTTTAAAGTTTAAACAATGAATATTTCAGAGATGACTCCCAAAGTCTGAAAGTGGTCCTCTCAGACCATGCTCTTGACAATAACATCAACAACACCAAGCCTTCATCCCACTACATGAGGTCGGTTGCATGAATCATTTTCCTCTATTGTGTCATATTAAAAATCAAATTCTCATTTGAAACTAATTAAAAAAATGTCATTTCTAATACATTCTAACAAAGTCTTTTTAGCACTAAAAATGTCATCCAGCATCGAGTTAATCCGATCATCATCCTCATCAGTCGGACAACAAAATCAGCATAGGAAAAGCAAAACGGCCTAAAGACATACTTGACATACTCTCCTATCACCCGAATTCAAGGCAAACTTTTTTCTCAAGAAACTTACTTGCACATTTGAACAAAAAAAGGGAAAAACAAATCAACCCTGCGATAACCACATCGGACCTTCACCATATTCGGCGTTAATCCTCTCATTTGGTTAAAATACTCCACGACATACTAGGCACCCTAATGGAACCACTGTTGCATGGTCTGGCTAAGTAACAAGCGTAGCTCAACCTCTATCGAGCTTATACCGTCCCATAGAGCCGCCACTTGAGCATTCAAAGAAGTCATCACTTCCCTCAAACCAGCATCACCTGCAGCAGCAACCCCCTCTTCAACAACACCGAGCTCGCCTACACCCTTGGACTTGGTTGCTGACTTCATAGTCATTAGCCTCCCAACAATTTCGTAAAACAAAATCCGCTCTGAGGGAAAGGTGTTATAACTCAAATTTTGAAAACTGCATTTTTACATGCAAGATTCAAGAATTTATTCAGGAGTCATTATAAGCTCAAATTATAAACCGTCTTCTCCATAACATCTCTATTGTTGTGTTTTAGTTTGCCTAATTTTTTGACACTAGTGAAATTCTTTAAGAAATCGGCATCTGACCGTACAAGTGTGTGTGTGTGTGGGGGGGGGGGGGGGGAAGCGTCAAATTGTCCAGTTTTGCAAATTGATTTCAATCAATTTTTAAATAATAGTGAATGCACAAGATTTGGTGTGAAATTATAAGGTATTAAGTTAATTTGTCATAGCTTTAAAACTATGGGAGCGAGTTATGGAGCATAGGTTGCGGCGTGAATACTAATGGTCTAATGTTTCTCAAAATCAATTTTGGATTCATCGCGGTAGGCGGACTATGAAAGGTCATTAGCATTTATTAAGAGGTTTGATTGTAGCAAATTAGAGAAATTAGAGGAGGATTACTATGATATTAATTGATTTAGAAAAGATCTGATGAAGTTCAGAGAGGGCATGGGAGGGTCGTGGGGGAGGGAGAGGGGAGTCCAATAATGCTTATTTCAAATCATTAAAGCTATGTATGCAGGAGTTATACTTGTGTTCAAATCAATGGTGGATTGACTAAGTATTTCTCTATTTCGGTTGGGTATATCATCAAGGATCAGTCTTAAGCCATATCTTTTTTCTTTAAGTCATGGATGTTTCTCTACTGACATTTGCAAGAGGAAATATACCTTGGTGTTGCTTTTTCCTGGATGATATTTTTCTTGTATGAAGACTAGAGGGGAGTTGTACGGTAAACTTGAATTAATGGAGGTCACTTAAAACTAAGAGTTTTCGCTTGAGTAGATCTAAATGGAATATATGGAATGTAATTTTTAGTAATAATAGACCTAGTGAGGGGATTGTGACTTTGGGCGATCAAGTCATTAATAGAGTACAAGTTTTTAGATATCTTGGATCTATTGTTCAGAGTGATGGTGAACAGATGGGATATTATCCAGAATTCAAGTTGGATGTTAAAGTGGAGGAATGCATCGGCTTGTTATGTGATAGAAATGTACCCTCAAACTTAAGGGAAAACTCTATAAGATGGTAGTGAGGCCTGCAATGCTTTATGGTGCTGAATGTTGGCCATTAAAAGAGAAGCATAATACTAAGTTAAGTGTGGTAGAGATGAGGATGCTCAGGTGGATGAGTGAATTTACCCTTAGAGATCGGATACGAAATGAGCATATATGTGAAAAGGTTGGAGTAGCTCCAGTAGAAGATAAGATTAGAGAGAGTCGCCTTAGATGGTTTGGTCACATAAAACGGCGACCTTCCGATGACCCGGTTAGGAGAGTAGAGGTATTAGATTTGACTTATGTTAAGAAAGGTAGGGGTAGACCTAAAAAGACTTGGTTAGAAAATATTAGAAATGACCTTTCTTTATTAGATTTAAACGAGAATTTTACTTTTAATAGGACACAATGGAGAAAAAAGATTCATGTAGCCGACCCCACGTAGTGGGATAAAGGCTTGATGTTGTTGTTGTTGTTGTTGTTGTCTCTGTTGCTAAACACAATTGTAGATAGATTTCAAATTATATATGCTTTGGATGATATATAGAAAATCATGTTGAGATTCAATAGTGGTTCATTTTATATTGCAATTCAATAATGGCTCTGTGTAGTGTATAAATTGGATGTTTTATTTCAATACTTCTCTAACCAAATCCAGATATGACCAATGGGCAATGCAAGCAGCTAAAGTTCCAGGTTTAGCCCCTGTGATTAGTTCTAAGGAAATTTCTCATATTGCAGGTATAGTAGCACAGCTAGTTGGTGAGGCTCACACACGGGTTGTTAGGTACCCAATCTGATGACATGGACAGATATTTATAGAATTTCATGAGATTACAGCCTGCTAAACTTTCAGGTGTTATTAAGCCTAAAGCAGCTGAGGATTGGCTGATGAGGATAGAGAAGACTTTGGATGGGATGCATTGTCCTTTTGAGAGGAGAGTTGCATTAGCTGCATTTTTATTTGATGGCGTGGCAGAGCACTGGTGATTGGGCCTACAGAGAAAAAAGTTTCAAAGCCGTTCAAATACCCTGATTACTTGGGATGAGTTTATTAAGACATTCAGAACATGGTTTGTACCTCCATCTATTAGGAGACGGTTACAGAGCTCTTTTCTGAAGTTGATTCAGGGAAGCATATTAGTGATGCAGTATGATACAAACTTTACTGCTCTCTCTAAATATGCTCCACAATTAGTTGGCACTTATGAGGAGAAGTGTTACCGATTTCTAGAAGGGCTCCGAGATGCTTTGAGACAACCACTGTTGGCACAGGATATCACAGACTTTGCTCAGTTAGTTGAGAGGGCCAAGAGGATAGAGACTGATCTAGTAGTAGTGCAACATCGATGGACTGCAAGAAAGAAGAGATTTGGCAGTGAGATAGCTAGTAGTAGCCATTCTGGAAGAAGGGCAGGTTTGGACCTGTTGAGTTCAGAAGGAAGGGACAGACAATAGCAATTTCTTATGGATCAGATAGAAGAAGTGTTGATAGTTCTAGGGTTCAGTAATTGAGGCCCCATTATGTCAGCAGTGTGGTAGAAGGCACAGTGGTCAGTGTTAAAAAGCATTAGACAAGGGTTTTCATTGTCATCAATTTGAACATAGGATTGTTGAGTGTCCACAAGGTAATTTTGATAGATGTTTTGATTTCAAAGGCTCTGCACAGTCAATCGTGGGTAGGATGAAGGCAGTACCACCTCGACCGTATACTAAGGCTTCTAGTAGTCGAGATGTTGGTTTGGTATCATGAAGTCAACCTTCTTGAGGTTCACGAGGTGCAGGTAGTTCTGTTGCTTTGACCCCAATACATCCACGAGTTTACAGTCTGACGCAACAAGAGGCCAATGAGTCCCCAGATGTTGTGACAAGTATGGCTTATATTTCTACATATCTTTGTCGTATTTTATTCAATTCTGGTGCTAGCCATTCTTTCATGTTTGAGCAATATTTTGATTCTCTCGGTTTGTCATATGTATTATTATTTATTTCTTTGTTTGTGGTTTTGCCTATGGAAGATGAGATGGTAGCTAATAGGGTTTGTTTTTTGTGATTTGGAATTTTCTGATAGAGTTTGAAGATCCGGTTTCATTTTGCTACCTATTTTTGCATTTAATGTCATTTTGGGTATGGACTAGATGCGTCGATATGGAGCTCAGATTGATTGCTTGAAGAAGAAAGTGACCTTGTATTAAAAAGGTGAGAGTTTCATATTTCAGGGAAACAAATGTGTTCTCTCTTGTTTGATTTCTTCTCGAGAAGTAGATAGACTTTGGAGGAAAGGTAGCATAACATTTTTAGCATATGTCAGAGATGTGAGAATATCTTCTAATTCTGTGAGTAGTGCCCCTATAATTCGGGAGTTTTCATGTCTTCCTGGAGGAATTAGTGACTTTACCACCAGACAGAGAGAGAGAGTTTTGTATCGATCTCGTTCCGAGTATTAGTCTGATCTCTAAATCTTGAATAGAATGACACCTAAGGAGCTTCAGGAGTTGAAGGTTCAACTTCTGAAGTTAGTTGACAAGGGATTCATCTGCCCTAATCTGTCTCTGTGGGAAGAACATGTTCTATTTGTGAAGAAAAAGGATGTATGATGCACATGTGTATTGATTATAGGGAGTTGAACAAAGCCACTATAAAAAATAAGTATCATATGCCGAGGATTGATGATTTATTTGATCAGATGGCTAGATGTTCAGTATTTTAAAAGATTGATCTGCGATCTGATTATCATTAATTGAAGGTAAGGGCAAAGGATGTGGCGAATACTGCATTTAGTACGAAGTAAGGACATTATGAGTTTTTAGTAATGCCATTTGGAGTGACTAATGCCCCAATAGTCTTCATGGATTTGATGAACATGATTTTCAGTAAGTATCTGAATCGGTTTGTGACCGTCTTTATAGACGATATTCTGATTTATTCTACATCTGAGGAAAATGCAACGCACTTGAGGACTGCTCTGGAGATTCTAAGTCAACATCAATTATATGCTAAATTTTTTAAGTGTGAGTTCTAGCTGAGTAGCATTTTATTTCAGGGACATGTACTGAGCAGTGCATGCATTTCAGTAAATCCCTAAAAGATTCAGGCTGTTTCTAATTGGCCAAGGCCTACTACAATTTCAGAGGTTCGTAATTTCTTAGGCTTAGCTGGCTATTATCTAAAATTTGTTCACGGGTTTTCTCGTATTTCTTTGTCTTTGATGAGATTGAATCAGAAGTCAGTAGCTTTCATATAAACTCTGGAGTGTGGGGAGAGTTTTCAGTTGCTGAAGGATCATTTGACTTCTGCTCTAATTTTGGTTATTCCTTCAGGCACTAAGGGGTTCCGGGTTTTTAGTATGTGTCATTGAGAGGTTTGGGATGTGTGCTGATGCAACATAATAAAGTGATTGCTTATGCATCTTGGCAGTTGAAATCACATGACGAGAGCTATCCAACACATGATCTTGAGTTAGTTGTTGTTGTATTTGCATTGAAGATTTGGAGGCATAACGTGTCTTTACTGATCATCAGAGCTTGAAATATATTTTTACTCAGAAGGATCTAAATTTAAGGAAGAGAAGATGGTTAGAGCTGATTAAAGGTTATGATCTATATATTCAATATCAGTCTGGTAAGGCTAATGTGATAGCAGATAGTTTGAGTAGGAAGTCTTAAGGTACTTCTCTTTCGTTGCTTACTTCTGTAGACTTTCTTATACGAGATTTAGAGAAATTGGAGATATAAGTAATATCTAGTAATACAGATTCAAAATTATTAGCTCAGATGATTATTCAACCTACTTTACAGGAAAGAATTCAAGAAGCTCATAAATCAGATACAAAGTATCCGAAGTTGAGTGATCATATTCAAGCTGGTAAGAGACTTGAACTGTTTTTATATGATTATAGAGTCATTTTCTGCAAGGATAGATTATGGGTTCCTTCTATTGTTGATCTAAAAGTTGAGATCCTACATGAGGCACATTACTCGGGCTACACTATTCATCCAGGAAGTAGCAAGATGTATAGAGATTTAAGAGGTATGTTCTGATGGCCTAGATTGAAGAAGGATATAGCTGAGTTTGTTTCAAAGTGTGAGGCATGTCAGTTAGTAAAGGCAGAGCTATGGGCTCCGAAAATTTGGCCCTGGCCTCCCCGCCGCGCTGATTTGATGTTTTTTATTCGGCGAGGGAGTTTTAACGGAATAAGTTCCTGGGATAAATTTTGGAAGGCATATGGGTTTGTAGATAAGACACTACCCAGAGATTTCACCCTCATTTTGCGAGGACTTTATGATATGAGTTCTGGTCTCCTATAGGCGCAAGCTCCTATAGTTAATTACCCCTCCTGATCATGAGAGAAAACTTTTAATTAAGGCTAGTCGTCAATCAGACACGTATAGAATACGTGTTACCTGACATATAGTAACAGCAATGGGTTTAGGAATTGGAGATTTGAAAAGTTTTGATATTTAAAATAGAAATTTCATCATCTTGCACTTAAAGCGGATGGTGGGGGAATGAATATTGGACCCGATCAACATCCCATGGTTTCGTCGTCTTGAACATCGTGGTCCCTGGTCTACTTAGTCAGAGGTACTTGACCCAACCTGACAGAAGGATCCTTGTCGGCAGCCATGGGTTGCTTCGTCCAAGGGTACCTTGTAGACCTGGGATGGGTATTTGCCTAAGGGGATAAACTTGAGTTTACCTTAGCTAAGAGAGGGCTTTGTGCCCTATCGATCATATCCTATTGATTTATATCTCAAGGATTTGATGCCAATAAGGAGCGTATCGGCTCTGGCCATAACCAGTATTTCGTGGTGCCATTTGGCGGCAAAACCGCTCGGTTCAGAGGGCCCCGGGTCGTCATAACCATTTATCATGTGGTGCCATTTGGCGGCAAAACTGCCGGTTAGAGGATACGTACCACGTCCTTACTGGCATGAGACTGTTTGAGAATGGATCCTAGAGATATTTTCGACTAGGCATTAGCTCTTTATGAGCTGAAGTTATATTTGAATTTGTCCAACTTGGCAAACTGTTGTGGGGGATGAATAGATTTTGCTTTGAGTGATTGATGGATTTATTTGGAATTTTAAATATCTTGAAGTTTGGGATGGAATTTGGAAATTTTAGATTTTGAGGAGTTTGGATTTTGTGTGGACTTTTGGGAGACATTTGAAAATTGCCTGAAATTAACCCCTACAGTTAAGATCTTCAATCAACGTGGCCATCATCGGGGTGTCCATTTGTAGCTTGAACATTGTCAACTCAATCGAGCTATTGACTGAGGATCGGGTTTCGTAGGCTTCATGCCTTTATTAGTGAATTCTCTTGACTATAAGTCTTAAAGGCCTAATATGAATGTATTAAAAGTCATGGCGCATTTGACTTCATTGGGGCTGTTGTAGGAGTTCATGCATCTAGGTCTTGCAGTTTGAGTTTCCTCGTGTGCGATCCAAGTTTTGTTCTTTGCATGTGTTTGAGTCCAAGTTCAGTTTCATTCAAACTTGAATTCATCAAGTTTACAAGTCCTCACCTAATGTCGTATAGCCCGAGTTCAAGTACGAGCTTAGAGTACATGTTCAAGTTGATCTTGTTCAGAGTCTTTTGAAATCTTTGCATATATAATTGCATGCTCATATTGATTTGAATTCAATTCCAATTTGATTTCATTTTATTTTGATTTGACCTTTTAGAAGTCATTTACGTTTTGTTCAGGTTTAGGTCCACAAGTCCACTGTTCATCGTACAAGTCATCTGCTCATTTAGTTCAAGTTATGTGCATTCATGTCCAAGTATTGGTCCTCTGTATTGTTGCCCAAGTGAGATTTTATATTGTTCAAGCATTGTACACTTCAGTGAAAATTTCGGCAGCACCCCAACATATCCCCCGTTTGGGGGATATATAGGCTGGGCCTTCCCACCACGGGCGTACAAATTTTCATCCCACCACGCTACAAGAGCGTGTATGTGGCCTTCAACAGTATCCGTACCAGAACACCAGTGGCCCTCCCCACCACGCTACAAGAGCGTGTATAGGGCTTACCCACTTCGTCAAATGCCTCGCACCGGGCTCCCTCCTACCGTGCTACGAGAACGCATATAGGTGGTTCCCCGGTCCGCTACAAAAGTCGAAATGGGATTTTAGGCGATTACCAGCCTCGTCGTAGGCACCGCATCGGGTTTCCTCCCACCGTGCTACGAGAGCGCGTATAGGGGGTTTGCCGGTCCGTTGCACACGACAAGATCGAGAATTTGAGTTTTAGGTGATTACACGCCTTGTTGTAAGCGTCGCACTGGATTTCCTCCCACCGTGCTACGAGAGCGCGTATAGGCGGTTTGCCAGTCCGTTGCACAAGATGAAAACGAGAATCTGAGTTTTAGGTGATTACCCAGCTCGTTGTAGGCGTCGCATCGAATTTCCTCCCACCATGCCACGAGAGCGCGTATAGGGGGTTTGCCGGTCCATCGCAAACATCGAAAACGGGAACCTGAGTTGAGAAAGTTATACCTTGATGAATGTCGACGAGGTGGATGCTCGTGGATCGAGGCGGGCAAGAGAAACAGACCCTTCCTTTTTTTGTGTTATTATTAATTATAATAATAATTAATTAATTATAATATATAATTAATTATTAATTATTGATTAATTATAATTATAATTAGTTAATGACTAACGAGCTCCCGTCGTCATTTCTGATCCAACAGGTAGGGAATGTCGTCGAAGGAGCAAGGCCGAGCAGCCACGAATGGAGCCGTAGTAGCATCCGAACGGGAGAAAGCTGTTTCACAGTCGGCATGCTCCCGTTCTTCCGTCTGATCAAAATGTTGAAGCTTCCGCTCCAGTAGGCAGGGGTCGTCCGAGGAGCAGAGTCAGACACCAACAAAGGAGCCGGAGAAAGTTACTTCACTGCAAGCGAGCTTCCCGTTGCTGCTCACGATTAAAATGTTGTGACTTCTGATCCCGACAGGAAGGGAAAGTCGGTCGAATGAGCGAAGTCGACCAGCCACGACAAGGCCGAAGCAGCAATCAAAAGGGAGAAAGTTTCAAAGCCAGCGAGCTCCTGCGGTTGCTTCCGATCAAACTATCTTAACTTCCGATCCGACGGGAACAGGAAGTCGACAATGAGGCGAGCTCGAGCAAACGCGAGAGAGGGAGCGAGAGTAGGTGGGAGGGAGAGCGAGAGATCCAAAGAGATTGGAGAAGAGGCCGAAGGCCTCGTACCTTCAGCCTTTTAATGATCCCAGTAGATCGTGCGAGCGACATGCGGTTATGCGACTTCGGCGTGCAGGCGACATGCAAGGGGTGATTTCTACAGAGCAGGTAAGTATTTGACTTGAATTTTTTTTCTTTTACTTAACAGAGGTCAACAAATGCCCCCCAACAAATGTGGTAGGCGTCTGGAGCGAATCACGTTTGTTGTATGTTGATTGACCATGTGGATCTCTAGATATTTACTCTAGATGTCACACTAGGGTTCTTGTTGAGTTGATCTCCAAAGATTTGCTTGGATGTCACACTAAGATTTTCTTTTAGTGGATCTCCAAATTTTTATTTGGATGTCACACTAATCTTCTTTCTCCACTGCTCTTTTAGATGTATCCATAAATGGTTGATATATTGTCTTTATAGATTGACGCTAGTGGATAGCATATGCTCAAGATTCTTCCACCATCTGATTGTATCTTGATGGAATTTTAAATATTTATTTGGGGATCTCGGCATGCAGCGCAATGTCGACCCAAATAAATATTTAAAATGCCCCGTCTTTAGGGACATTTGTAGACGTCATCTAAGGTACTCATTCTGCGACTTTAGCTAGAAGCCTAGAACCCTAAGATTTTGATTTCTTCTGCCCTGTGCTTTGCGCTGCGGACATTGATGAAGGATTATCTGATTTGTCTTTACTGATTTGTCAGAAGATTTGTATGTCTTCTGCCATTTGCTTCTAGCTTTGGCGGGCTTGATGAAGGGGTAGATGCCGATGACATAAACCCCTAAGTTTGTACTAGGTCAGTGGCACAGAGTCATCGGTCAAGAGCTTTGTGCATAACAGACTTGTTGATGACAAAATCCACTTACTTCAACCATATGCTTTTCATGAATTTTGGGATAATTTTCTTCGGTCCTTTGCTTTATGCTTTGACAGACTTGTTAAAGAAAAGTTCTTTCGATCCTCGATTTGTGCTTTGCCGATTTATTGAAGGATTTGCATGTTCTGGATTCAGTTCATAGTACCAAATGTAAGGAGTATCTTAATCCTTAACCACTCGAGGAGACTTTGATCCGAGTCACTTGAGTTTATCAGATCGGGAGAGCCGAGATTTGACAGCTCTTCGTCCTCTGGTTGCTGAGATGGGGGTTCCTCTACTACGGCCTTTCTTATGGTTTGTTGAGTAGACGGAGCTGCCAGCAATCCGACCATATTTGGGCTTGTTGGATCCGACCTCATACACCCATTCAGACTTCAGACTTGAGCTATGAGAATTGTGCTTTCCAACGCTGATTTTGCTGAAGTTGGCAGATTTGGAATTATCCTTTGTGGTTGAAGATTTTCGAGCCTACGAGCATTCGATGGTTGTTCGAGACTCATCCTTCCACTGGAACTTTGATTCTCTAATCATTTAGGAGAACTTAGTAGACTACGATAACTTGAACTGGTCGAGTCAAATTGGCCTTCGTTCTTCCTACAGTCCCTACTGACGGGTTGACGAAGTGGGGGTTCCGCTACTACGGCCTTTCTTATGGCTTGTTGAGTAGACAGAGCTGCCAGTGATCCAGCCATATTTAGGCTTGTTGGATCCGACTTTTTACACCTATTCGAACCTTAAGCTTCAGACTGTTGAAAGACTTCAAACTTTTTCGGCTCAATTTGTAGGAGTGTGTAGTTGCAATAGTCTCTTTCATGACCTTTGAACATTGATTTGTTGGAGAATATGATGTCTCTAATTTTTGAAAGATCACCTGCATATACTTTGGAAAACAAGTATATTGTATTATTTAGCACAAAAGAACATTGAATTGATAATTTTAAATATTTATTCGGGGATCTCGGCATGATGCACGATGTTGACCCGAATAAATATTTAAAATGCCCCTTGTCTCGTAGGGACCCTTTAGAGAAGAATAATTTTTTTTGAAATTTTAGATATTTATTTGGGGATCTAAGCATGCAGCGCGATGTCGACCCAAATAAATATTTAAAATGCACCCAGTCTGTGAGGGATTTTGAAATGTATTCTCATAACATGAGAATTTCAAAATATAGAATGTATGTGCTAACTAATATGTATGAAAGTATGATACACTAATCATGGCATTTTATGGCAGCTTACTTTCTTTGAAGTAGTCAATGAAAGGCTGCCTCCAGTCATCTTCTTCCTCGACATCTAGGCAATGCCACCATAATTATGAAGCTTGACTAGCCTTGCGTCTTTTCTTAGGAATTTGTTGTTCTTCAGGTTGGTCTTCAAGATCAACTAGTTGGGGAGGTTGAGGATCAACCGAGGTTGTATCTTGCTGGCTTGAATTTGGTATTCCCTCTGCCTGCCGGAATTGTAATAATGCTGGCTCTAAGATCCGATGATAGTGCATCATGATTATCAAAGGCCATTCGTCATCCATATTCGCCATTTCTTTAGCCAATTTGGCAAGACAATCAGCTTTGTTATTTGACCTCGAGAGACTTGAGTTAGTTTGACGACTGAAATTTGCTTCATAAGCTCAAGGACTCGTCGATGATAACAGGCCAACTCGAACTTGGTGATTTTGTAAACTCCCAATACTTGGTTTACAACGAGTTGAAAATCGCCAAAGATTTGGATGTTTTGAATTCTAACATCGATTGCAATTTTCAATCCTGCTATTAAAGCTTCGTATTCGCCTTCATTATTGGTCCGAGGTTCAATCAAGCTAAATGAGAACCTCAGTATGCCTCCCTCGAGTGCTAGAAAAATGATTCCAATTCCAGCTTGAGCTTTTTCTAGATTTGGAGACCGAGCATGCTTACTTGATGATGCTCCATCAAAACACATCTCCCATGCTCATAGCATCTCCTCTTCAACATTCATGATCTGTTCGTCAGGTGGATCGTCATTGAGCGGCGAATCTGCAGTGATAGGATGTACAGTGAGGAAATCTGCCAACATCTGCCCTTTCACTGCTTTCTGTGGAACATATGTGATATCAAATTGTAGCAATATCACTGCCCACCTTGCCAAACGACCTGTCAACGCTGATCTTGTCATCAAGAACTTCAGCAGATCGATTTTTAATATCAAGGTGATTTTGTGAGACAGCATATAATGGCGGAGCTTCTGAACTGCGAAAATCAGAGCCAAGCAATGCTTCTCAATTGGAGAGTAGCGGATCTCTGCTCCAATCAACCTCCGGCTAATGTAATAGAGCGCATTTTCTTTGTCTTCCTTATTATGCTGGGCTAATAGTGCTCCGATGGACTCTTCTAGTGCTGCCTTGTACAGTATGAGAGGCTTCCCAGGAATTGGCGCCGCAAGAATAGGCGGATTTAACAAGTATCTTTTAATACTGTCGAATGCTTCTTAACACTCTTCGTCCCATTTAAAGCGTATGTCTTTTTTTATTAGCTTTGAAAATGGCTAGCACCTAACCAACAGGTTCGATATGAATCGTCGAATGAAAGCCAGTTGCCCTTGTAGGGAGCGAGGTTGTCGAAGATTCTTTGAAGGTGGCATCTCCATGATTGCCTTGATCTTGTTAGGGTCGACTTCAATGCCTCGATGTCAAGAGAATTCAGCTTAACAACGTACCCCAGGAATTTGCCGGAGGAGACTCCGAATGCACATTTGAGAGTGTCATCTTCAAATCATACTTCCTGATCCTCTCGAATACGATTCTTAAGTCATCTAGATGGTCTTTTCGATTCGTACTCTTAATGACCAAGTCATCTACATAGCATTCGACCTTCTGATGAATCAAATCATCAAATATACGAGTCATCGCCCGCTGGTAGGTGGCACCAGCATTCTTCAGGCCGAAGGGCATGACTGTGTAGCAGAATATGCCTATAGGCGTTCTGAATGATGTATGTTTTTCATCTTCAAGTGTCATTTTTATTTGATTGTAACCTGACGATCCATCCATGAAGGAGAACATATCGTATTTGGAAGTATTATCAACTAGAAGCTCTGATACTGGAAGCGTTGTTGAGATCCCTGAAGTCGATGCAGATACGAATCTGACCATTCTTCTTCTTTACTGGGACTATATTGGCAATCCAATCGGCATACTTTTCTTCTCAGATGAAACCTGCTTCTATAAGCTTCTTTGTTTCTGCAATCATCTGCTCTTCAATCTGCAATCTCATTCTTCTTGGAGCTTGCTTGACTAGTGCTACATCCGGCTTGATGGCTAACTTATGAACTGCCACATCAAGGGATAAGCCCGGCATCTCAACATATGTCCAGGCAAAGCAATCCCTGAATTCACAAAAGAACTTCACTTCTTCTACTTGACCTCTGGCAGAAGAGAGCTAATGAAGGTTGGGCGAAGGTCTTCTTCAGTTCCCAAGTTGACTTCTTTTAGCTCATCTATAGTTGCTGCCTGTCCACCATCTTCCAGTTTTTCTAGTGCAGGCTTGGCTTCCACGGATTGATCATCATAAGCATTAGCTTCATATATCTCATCTTCATCATTATCGGATTTGACTTCTCCGCACTTGATTGATCGACAAGTCTCCTTCCGGAGGTATTTTCATTTGATGAATCTGATACCTTTATAGGCATCTATATTCTTCCATCATAATAGACGTGGATTCCTTCCATACCATAGGCCCAAGCTTGTACGAAGTTATCGTTTGGTGGTAAGAATATTGATTTACTTTAATATCATTCTCTGAATATTTTTGGTATTGAACTTAGGTAGCCTCGTAGATAACAACTCTTCAGAATCGATGAGCATACAACACCATTCATTATTCTCCTCTTCGAATATTCTCGTGGAATACAATACATTTCCAGGTGTTGTCCCCTTCTTCAGAGGAGGCAGATAAAGAGTGGAAAGTTCTTTAATCTTATGCACCTCACGTGAAATGATTTCCTTGAAGTGTTATAGGGGGATACGTGTGACTACGGGTATGCTATCTGAGATTGACAGGGTGCTTATTCTTCTGGAGAATACATCCTGCACCCTATTCATATAGATATAATCGTAATCATAATCATCGTTTGAAAATTCAACCTCCTTACTCCATTCGTTTATGGACTGACATGCTTTTTGAGATTTTGTAGGGGTGATATCATCTTCATTTGTATCACTCCCTATGTGAGGTATATATTTCTTTTCTTTGGGAATGATCAGTGTCTTAAAAAGAGTCGGCACTACCTTCTTTCTCCCCACTTGTTTTTTCTCACCTTCCAGATAAGGTCGCTTTGCAGTCTTTGAATTTGATGCTTTAGCCCCAAGAGAACTCGAAGACTTTTGCTTCTTTGGCATGAAGTATTGTGCATCTTCATAAATTGTTGCTTCATGAACTGTGAAGGGCTGAATGTCACAATAGATCCTGAATTCTTCTCATTCCTTAAGATATTTCATACACTGATGTAATGTTAAGGAGACGACGCCATATTTTTGCAGCCAGGGGCGATCTAATAGCGCCTTGAACGAGGTGTCCGCATCAATCACATGAAATTTAACTTCTGTGTGAAATTCCCCAAATACAAGAGGGAGCATAAACGAACAAAGGGTTTTCTGTCCTTTCTCGTTGAAGCTATGCACCATCAACTTATCTTGTTCAATATGTTTCACATCGAGGCACAATGATCTCAATGCTTTAAGGCTCATGAGATTTATGGAAGATCCGAGATAGATCAAAATCCGACAGATCATCATACCTTCGCTCTCTGCCGTAAAATATAAATGGCGATTGTGATCTGTCGTTCCAAGCATCATATCATCCTCAGCAAAGGTAATGATCAGCTCATTCCGAGCTTGCAAGACCTCAGTCAAGTTGTGTTCGGCAAAATACACTTCATAACTTTTAGGATCCCAGAGAGCTTTGATCAAAGTCTTCCGAAAGACTTTGGACATCACAAGGGCATCGTATATGCTGAGTTGCGCCGGGATCTTCCTAAAGTGGCATAAGATATTGTAATATATCCCCTTGGCTGAAGTATTCTTTTTCTTAGGATCTTCAGGGATAATATCATCATTGATAATTATCTCTTTTCCCTTATCTTTGTTAGAAATTCCCTTTTTTGGTGGAGGTGACAGTACCTTGTCACTTTCAATTGCACTTGGGCCACCTCATCTAATTCAAACTTATTTGATGAAGCATTCTCCTCAGATTCAGCCATTGTGGCATCTGGGGATCCACATGTAGACTCGGAATCATCTCCCAGTTTAACCTGCTTCATTTGCGACGCTACGCTTGGATCTGAATCTTCATCATTTGGAAATAATAAATCATCTGAACTGAATTCCATTGACGACACCATTAGATAGAACTCAGGGGTCGCTTCTTCTGCGTATTTCTCCCTTTTTGTTATCTTTGATGTTGCTGAAATGACTCGATATTTCTTTGAACTGTTCGTACAGGATGATATGATTATCGTTATGGATGATAAAGTCAGCATCACGCTGCGGACCGCCGAAGTGCCGAAGCCGAACCAACCGCGTCGTGCGAAGTCGCGAACCCGCACCGCTGCCCGCGATAACGGGTCGTGACGGGTTGGCCCGAACCTGAAGCGGGTCGGGTTCGGGTCCAGGATTTTGACATGTTTGCCTACCCGGGTCGGGTTAGGGTCGACCCGATAGAACCCGGGTCAATTTCGGATTTGACCTGAACCCGACCCGTGACCCGAAATTGACACCCCTAATCAATAGCCTTTTGAGTTTCAGTCTTCTTCGCCTCAAGCTTCTTCAATTTGGCTTTCTTCTTGGAAAACTTTGACTTTAACTTTCCAGACTTTAATAAGCTAGCTTGGCTAGATTGTTGTTTGGAGGTGGATGCATGTGACTTTAAATTCAGTATTGGCTCAGTAGGAGACTTCCACTTGACACCCGGAACTCCTAAGTTGTCTTTAGGCGGATGTTTCAGCATTTTATTTGTCTTCTTGGAGATCACAGTTTCTCATTGCTCTTTTTGAATAGGTTTTTTTGTTGTTTCTTTAGGCGGGAGTACGGAAGAGGACGTGACTACCCGGGTGGATTCCTTTCTAAGACAAACTAGCACATTATCTAATAATGTCAATTCTCCCCTCTTGTACATCTTTTCCAACCAATCTTTAAAGACAACAATCTTCAATTGGATGACTAACTACCCGATGATATGGGCAATAGTTTGGATCGTCACTGTGTTTGGACTCTTCAATTCTTTTATATTCTAGCAATTCCATGACAGACTTGAGTGCTTGTCGGAACAGTTTAGCGACACTATCCCTCCTAAATGAATATTATTTATTCATTTTCTCCTTGAGGGAGGGGAAGGTTCTATCATCAGTTCCCGTGATTTGCCTCTGGCGCTCTCCTCCATCGGGAAAGGCTCGAGGTTTATCATTTCCTCCAAGAATCAGCTTTGGTTGAGGATTTGGATTGTAAGCCTGTTTTGGTTTTTCTTCATATTGCATTGGCTATTTTCCTTTGTCTATATTATATACTGCCCTTTTATCTTTATCAGGTCTGGGAGGGAATGCGGAATAGACCTCATTCTTCTTGGCATCAGGTGCCTTGTCCTTTTTAGGTCTGTCGAAGAGGCTTTCAGATTTTGACAAATTCAACTTCTCAAACTTTGTCACCCTATCCAACAGATCTTGGAAGGTCATAATAGAAGCAATGCATAAGAAGGGCTGCATTTTGACATCAATGTTTCCCATCAATAGTTGAACTGCATGTTCTTCTTCTAACTGTTGCTCGCACTTCATACTGAGATTACGCCAGCGTGTTATACATTTCGTCACTGACTCATCTTTTCTCCTTTTATCTAGAGCAAGATCAGTGATAGTAGTCTTCTCTGTTGCACTGGAAAATCTTTTCACGAACAAGACCTCAAACTCAGCAAAGGTTTTTAGTGAATCATTTGGCAGCTCAGCGTACCATTCGAAAGCAGTTCCACTCAAGCTGTTCACGAATTGTCGGAATAACAAAGCACCATTGCCTTCCGTGTTCCCACAGGTTGCTTTGAACTGCGCGAGGTGTTGTCTGGGATTTTTATTGCCATCAAATATATTGAATTTGGGCACAGAATATCCCTTTGGATACAGCACCTGATCGTACTCTGCTGGGTACGAGCAACCTTTGCCTACTAATTTCTCTGCTTGTTCAGCAGCTATAATGGCTTTAATCTTTTCACTGATTAAGCCTTCAAGCTGTGTTGCAGTTACAGCTTCAGAGGCGCTCGCCACATTTTGTGGATTACGCTAGCGGGTAGGATCATCAATTTCTTTGCCACCTTCAGGTACACCTTTCACTCTTGGGGCTTGCGGCGCTTGGAGATTTTGAGGATTTGCTGGAACATTATTCACAGCTTAGTTGATAGGCTGAGCCGGTGCATGACCCACAGAAGTTGTCTTCTGCATCATCTCCATCATAGCCGTCATCATCTCAGTCATTTTGTCATTTAACTGTGAGATTTTTTTATCTTTCTTTCGCATCTGTCGCCTCATCTGATTTCTCATTTCAACGAGTGTGATGTCTTCGCCAGCGAAGGGATTTTCTCTGACCTCTTCTTCTTCTTCTCCTTCTAAGAAGCGAGCACTTCGGCTGGCAATGGATCTAGCCCTATAGCGACGTCGATAAACACAGACACGGGGCTGTGATTGCTGGTCATCTTCATCTTCTTCATCTTTAACATCAATATGGCTGACCATATGAATCACCTCGATCTCCATGGTGTCTTTATCACCATATTCTTTTTCATCTTCTTCTTGTACCTGAATTTCTGAGCGGCGACGCCACTGAATTTCAGGTTCTTGGCTTGGGATGATTACTTCTTCGATCTGCGGACTGCGGTCAAAATGAACTTCTCCAGCTGAAGTAGGTGAATAACGGGATCTCCTGGAGGACTCTCCAGGATGTCGACCGTCACTATAATTGTCATTATGGGCCTTCTTTTGGACCCATCTCTGACGAGTTCTATTAGCAGGGGCGGATCTCCGGGAAGCCGCACCGGATGTCACACCCGATCTATCTTTTTCTTCAAAGATCCTTTCTTTTCGAGGCTTTGGCCTCCAAACTTATTTGCCTTTCTGCAAGGCACTTTCGGCGACGGATTCTTGGATCTGGGGTCCACGTGTCACGCCCCGATGTGCTATTTCTTCGTTCGGCTATCACGACAGATGAAAGCCTCTCCCTTGGAGGGGTTCCTCAAGCCTCAAAGTGATGTGGACATCGACCAGAGGTTCAGACATGTGTATCGCCGTAGACAGCGCAGATCGACGGCCGAGATTCAGAGTTTATATTTCTAGCTATTTATGTATTTCTTTTATGCATTGTTCTTTTACTTCCTATTGTACCCTTGGTCTAAGTTGAGTCATGAGTGTAGCCCTGAGGGCAAGAGAGTCATTGTATTTTCTTTTTTTTTTGG